>NW_026111726.1:117500-287500 GCF_024679095.1 Eriocheir sinensis
ACGCTGAAGTATAAAAAAAAATAGGAATGAATGAACTGGGGAAAATGCGATAATTCCAACATATAAGTTAGGGAAAGAATAGTTAGCAAAGGGAGCTACTGGCAAGAAAATGATGTTGGGAAAGGTTGTAGCTGTGGTGATGGAAATAAACAGCCTATTTCAGTGTCCGAGTTAGGTAAAAATAATAATTAATCACCCCTATCACAACCACTGCCACATTCTTCAGTAAACACCCCTCGGCTATCCTCACCATCTTCCTTTCAGCATCCTCACCACTGCTGCAATATTCACCCAACATTTATTCAAAACGAACATCACCATCACCTTCATTTCACACTATCACCACCATTTTCACTCACCACACTTATCCCTAGAGGCACTTTACGCACACTGACTTCACCAACATCACCATCACCATTCACCATCAAAATTCATCCCCATTCTCTTCTCCTCCTCCTCCTCCTCCTCCTCCGTCACCGTTACCAAGCCTAACACAAAGCTAGACAGATGGAAAAGAGAAAAATTGATGGCGGCAGTCAACTCGGTCGAGAGACGGATTAAAAGATCAAATAATATAAAACAATAAAAACTCCCCGCCGACGCAGTGGTCCGATATAAACACAATTAGAATGAAAAAGTATAATGCTCGTGTTTAATACAAGCGTTGTAAAAAAAAAGTGTTTAGTCTCTTAATTCTCTCCCTCTCCCTCCTCTTCCTCCTGCGCCTCGTTATGTCAGGCAGGTGTGTGTGCTGAGGGGAAGGCGGCAATCTTTCTATACTCTTACTTTCTCCTCTTAATATCCTCTTCCTCTTACTTCATCTTCCTCTTATATCCTTTTTCTTCTCACTTTCCTTGTGTTCCTTTTCCTCTTACTTTCCGTTGCCTATTACGTTATTTTCCTCATACTTTCTTTTCCACTAATTTTCCATTTTCTCTTACTTCCTTCCCTACTTACTCTCTTTCTCCTGTTAGTCCTTTTTTACTTTTTCTTTCTTTCTCCTATTACTTCCATTTTCCTCTTACTACATTTATCATTTATTTCCATATTTTTTCTTTACTGTTTGTTCTCCTTCACGTTTTTTCCCTATCTCTCTCTTCCATCTGTCTTCTTTCCCTCTTCCTTCCTCGTCCGCATTCTCCCTGCGCCTCCTCGCCGCCTCTCACCCTCCACACCTCCTCTGTAATGGCCTGAGCACGAGGCGACCCAAGGCATCCTCGGCTCCACCTTTATCTCAAATACTTTTCTCTCTTCTCATTTTCTTTTTTCCTTTCATCTGCCGGTTTCCGTAATAACTGAATACAACACTATTACCTTCTTTTAAGGACTCTTTCTTTTCGTTTTAGGCCAAACCTTCTACTATTCCTTTCATCTAATCCTTTCTCATTTAACATATTTTCCACAAGGTCTCCATATGTTTTATTTGTATCTGTAGTAACGAATGACAGCCAAGAATATTTGTTATTTATCTACTTCCAGTCCAAAGGTATTTTTTTTATCTTTTTCTCATCCCTTCTCTTTCACTTTTTTTAGTATAATCTATCTTCAGATTTCTTTCCCCTTTTACTCGCTTCTTCAGTCACCAAAAAGTCACTACTTTTCTTCTATGGTTTTATTTTTGAATTCATTAATTTCCCAGTCTTCAACCTATCATTCTATCGCTTTTCCAGACCCCTAATTATATCCTTTCCCACTAATTTCTATTACGTTTCTTCTCTATTTACGACAAGGAATACATAAGGGAAGTTAACTTCTCTCTTTACCAAAACCCTCATTTAAATTCCTCTCAGACTGTGTAGGTAAATATTTATGTTCTCATATTTTCTCCACATGGGTTTCTTACCAAAAATACTAACTTCAATATATGTACGTAACTTCCTAAGAGTTTTAGCTCAGAACTAAAAATACATTAATCGATAAATACATAAAGAAACATGAAACATCAGAAGGACGCACACGATACATATACAGAAGTACACATGAGATTGATAACAAGACGTACATGAAATAGATTAATAAAAGGTTGTAAATGGACAAAAGGTAGCTAAAGTTGGGGCATACGCTGTAGCAGCGTGGCCTCGGTGCTCATCTCCGTAACATTGGCCCTTGAGCCTGTGGTGGAGGGAGCCCATTACCCCGGACACAGGGCCAGTGTGACATCCGGGTTACCACAGTTTACCGTCCCTAGGTTTCCCCAGGTACCCATTTATCGACCAGCCCTAGAGTGAGGATGAACAGCTGGGTGAGCTGCACGCCGACTGCCCGGGCCGGGATTCGAACCCGGGCCCGCGGAGTAGAAGCCAGGCACGCTGACCACTAGACCACGGAGGCGTATAATAAACAAAATAGACAAAGATATGCATATTATATAATTAAATATAATACATATATGTAACAGAAAATACCATTTTATAGAAAATATATCTAAAATAACATGCAAAAAACAAACATACGCAACATACAAAGACAAAACACAACACTAAAGATAAAAAAACACAGCGGGCAGATACTTGGCTAAACACACAAGCAAAGCAACAGGTAAACAGGTTAACTATTAGCAGAGGAGGATGAAAACCCAGCAGAAGGCGAGCAAGGAGGAAGAGAAGGGAAAAGGAAGGGGTGAAGAGAGGGGAAAGGGAGGGGCAAAAGGGAAAGGGTGGGGAAAAGGAGGGAGCGGGGAAAGCAGGTATGAAGCAGAGAAGAATAGGAAGGAAGGAGAGGACCAATGGGAGGAAGAAGGGTGAGAGGAAGGGAGAAAAGTATGGAGAAGGGCGAGAAGAAAGCAGGGCAGGCGGGGGGGAAAGAGAGGGAGAGTTAGATCAAGAGGAGGAAGAGGGTGAGGAGGAGGGGAATGTGAGACGGAAGAAGGGCAAGGTGGGAGGGGGGGGGACTAATAAGGGTCAGTTTGCAATGAGCTCCCCGCGTGACCAAAACCCTCCTTGAGCTGACTTTACCAATGTTGTCTAAAGGAGGAGGAGGAGCAGGTGGAACACAAAGTTACACAAAGAAAAAACAAACAACAGCAGACCTGCTGGTCCTTACGAGGCTGTTTGTGACAAGCTACACTAACTATCAACTCAAACGTGGAAGATGAAGGATAGCAAAGGCGAAGGAGGAGGAGGAGGAGGAGGAGGAGATAGAGGAGGGGGAGGAGGAGGACGACGACGACGACGAGGAAGAGAAGGAGGAAGAAAAGGAAGAGAAGTTTACAAAACGATGTAGAAAAATATGAGGAAGATAAAATAAAATAAAATAAAGAAGGATAAAGAGGAATGAAGAGGAAGAGGAGGAGAGAGGAGAGAGAGAGAGAGAGAGGAGAGAGAGAGGAGGAGAGAGAGAGAGAGAGAGAGAGAGGAGAGAGAGAGAGAGAGAGAGAGAGAGAGAGAGAGAGAGAGAGAGAGAGAGAGAGAGAGAGAGAGAGAGAGAGAGAGAGAGAGAGAGAGAGAGAGAGAGAGAGAGAGAACGAGAGAGAGAGAGAGAGAGAGAGAGAGAGAGAGAGAGAGAGAGAGAGAGAGAGAGAGAGAGAGAGAGAGAGAGAGAGAGAGAGAGAGAGAGAGAGAGAGAGAGAGAGAGAGAGAGAGAGAGAGAGAGAGAGAGAGAGAGAGAGAGAGAGAGAGAGAGAGAGAGAGAGAGAGAGAGAGAGAGAGAGAGAGAGAGAGAGAGAGAATGACAGGAAAATGAATAAAAGAGAAAGGAAAGAGGAAAGCAAGCTGAGAAGAAAGTAAAGGAAGGAGACGTAGAAACAGAAAAAAAGAAAGATAGGAAGAACACGATGTAAAAGAAATATGGAATTGGAATAGAAGGCGATAAGGCTTGAATGGAGGAGAGAGGAGGAGGAGGGAGAGAGATGAAAGGAAAGGCTGAAGGGGGTGAGGAAAGAAGACGGGAAGAGAAAGAAGATAGGGAAGGAAGGAGGAGGAGGAGGAGGAGGAGGAACACAAAGAAACACAAAGGAAGAACAAACAACAGCAGACCTGCCGGTCCTTACGAGGCTGTTTGTGACAAGCTACACTAACTATCTAATCAAAGGTGGAAGATAAAGGACAACAAAGGCGAGGGCTCCTCCCCACCCCCCATCCCTCCAGCCAAAGCTGGCAGGAAAGGAAAAAGAACCATGCAGCATGGAAAAACTGCATGGAATTTATGTAGGAAAGAGGAAAGAACTACCATTACTGCTACCACTAACCGGGCGATAAAAGCGGACAAGGACACCAGTGTTCGAAAGAACTTAAGGTTATTACGACAATGAGTAATATCTTAGTTGCTGGTTGGATTCAAAATACTTGTCTTATCTATTCTTGAAGGCCGTAACTGTTGTACTATCAACGACATCACAAGGTAGAGAGTTCCAAACATTAACAACTCGATTGAAGAAGAACTCTTTAGCTTCGTGCGACGATAATCTTTTACCATTTATCTTCAAATTATGATTTCTTCTTGTTCTAATTGATCGATCAATTGTAAAGTACTCTTCCGCATTAATATCACTGAATCCTTTAAACATTTTAAACACTTCTATTAGATTGCCTCGCATTCTTCGTTTTGATAGGCTGAATAAATTTACTTCTTTAAGCCTTTGTTCATATGATAAATTTATCAACCTAGGAATCATCTTTGTTACTCTTCGTTGAGCCCGTTCCAACTTTTCTGTCTTTTCTGTAATAGGGAGACCAAAACTGTACACAGTACTCTAGACGGGGTCGAACCAACGAATTATACAGTTTTAATATTACTTTTTCCGATTTATTATTAAAGACTCGTCCGATGAAGCCAACCAACTTGTTTGCAGTTTTAACTACCTCTGAACAATGCTGACCGGGCTTTAAATCGCTTGATATAGTGATTCCAAGATCCTTTTCTTTACTTACTGCTGAAAGTTGTTAGCCATTCATTACGTACCGAACGCGATTGTTATTTTTTTCCGATGTGCAACACTTTACATTTGTTAACGTTAAATTTCATTTGCCATTGATTGGCCCAACGTGCAAGTCGATCTAGATCTGATTGTAAAGCTTCTTCGTCGAGTGTCGCAGTTACTTTACTAGCAATTTTTGTGTCATCAGCAAATTTTGATACTTTGCAAGTGAGCCCATCATCAATATCATTAACATAAATTAAGAAGAGCATGGGGCCAAGCACTGATCCTTGAGGTACGCCGCTTCTGACGTCAAACCAGTTAGATGTAACACCGTTTAGAACTACTCTTTGTTTCCGCTCAGAGAGCCAGCCCGCAAGCCAATTGTGAATGTTACCCAAGATACCGTGCGCCAATAGTTTGCTGAGCAATCGTTGGTGGGGGACCTTATCAAATGCCTTTTGAAAATCCAGATATATGATATCTACTGATCTGCTTTCATCGAACACCTCAAAAATATAGTGAAAAAAAATCAAGTAAGTTAGTCAAACACGAACGTTTACTACGGAAGCCATGTTGCGAATTATTTATTATATTATTTTCTTCGAAGAATTTCACCATATTGTCGCGAATGATAGTCTCCATTAACTTACAAACAATCGATGTCAGGCTAATTGGTCGATAGTTTCCTGGATGAGACTTGTCCCCCTTTTTGAAAATTGATGTGACATTTGCAAGTTTCCAATCCGACGGAACTTTTTCCAGCTGTTAAAGATTTATTGAATATGATGGAGAGCGGTTGACAAATTTGATGTTTGATTTCTTTTAAGACCCTAGTGGTACTTTTGTCTGGACCAGGAGCTTTGCTTACTTTAATCTTTTCAGTTGTGCGTAAAATGTCACTTTCTATGATGAGCACGTCACTTAACATCTTATCGGTCCTTCTGACCTCCGGCGGTTGAGGTGATAAACAATCTTCGTCGGTAAATACTGATGCGAAAAAGTTATTTAGGATTGTAGCCATTTCATTTTCATCGTTCGTGTGGTTACCATTTTCATTAGCAAGCGGTCCGATACCACAAGTGAGTGACTTTTTATTATTTACATAGCTAAAAAATTATTTAGGATTAGATTTACTTGATTCTGCTATATATTCTTCAAGATTTTTCTTGCTTCGTTTTATTAATTTCTTGGTTTCGCGGCGAATTCTGTCCAACTCTAGTTTGTCAGCCTCGCTCTGAGTTGATATGTATCTACTGTATACGCATTTTTTAAGAGATAGGCTATTTTGAATTTCGTTATTCCACCATTTGGGTTTCTTCTTAGAAGCTGAACGTCTGTTACGATAGGGTACGCATATGCTTATGGCATTGTTCAATATTGTGGTGAAGGCCCCCCAAGATTTATCAATATCTGTTTCCGCCGAGATTTCAGTCCAGTCAGAATTATTTAGAATTGATCGGAGTCTTACGAAATTCGCTCTGATAATCAGGTACATTGTCTTTACGAGGAGTTACTTCACTTTCTTTCATATTGATGCTGAATGTGATTGTTCGGTGATCGCTAGAACTAAAAATTGGACCAACATTTACTTCGTTAACTAGATCAGCTGTCATTGAAAAGATAAGGTCAAGTATATTATTTTCCTGAGTCGGTTCTTGAACGTGTTGATGCAAATCACTTCCTAGTAAATTTGTGTACAGGTCGAGCCCTGTATGACAGTTCAACGGTTCACCCCATCTTTTCACTGGCAAGTTAAAGTCCCCAACAATTACTGCCTCGCAACTGCTACTTGTTTCTAATAATAATTCACTTAATGCGTGGTCGATATCAAGAGTCTGCCTTGGCGGTCTGTAGATAAGTCCAATTACTATTTTATGAGATTTATTTTTAATTTCAATGAAGACCGTGTCTACATTGGTTATAATATCTGTTTTCACGGATACTTGATTGAGAGAGTTGTGGATGTAAAAGATAACGCCTCCACCCTGTCTGTTCTCTCTTTCATGACTAAAGATGGTATAACCCGGTTATCTATATTCCGCAATGAAATCTCTATTTGAAGTGTCTATCCAAGATTCTGTGGGTCCGATGATGTGATAATGATTTGTAGCTGCGAGGACTTCTAAGTCTTCAAATTTGTTACGTAGGCTACGAGCGTTTACATAGCAAGCTTTAATGTGATTCGAGTCGGGGGTTTTGCGGGTTGAGTGCTCCCTTACGGTGGAGCTGCTGGTGTTTTCGCCCCCGCGTTTTTTGGCTTTCGAAGAGCCACTTGGTCACAGAGCAGCCTCCCGAAACGGGCTGCTCCAACAGGGTTTAAGTGGATGTCATCAGGAAGGAACAAGTCTGAATCGTAGTAAAAATTGTTCCACAAATTAGCGAACTGGGCGTTTTCTTGTGAGCAAAGGGACTGCAGTCTGCTGTTTGTGCTGAAGGCCTTACTGTAAAAGCTAGATTCCGCTCCGACCCTCGGGAATATTCCTGAGATTATGATGTTACTGGCATCCGTTTTACGTTTATACTGCTTGATCATGCGGCGGTATTTCTCAAGCAGTTCCTCAGAACGGGTTGTCTTTACGTCATTCGTCCCCGCGTGAATGACAAAGAGGGTGTTTCGGTCGGCATTTCTCGTAACAGCATCGCACGCTGTGGTGATGTCGTCCAGTCTGGCACCTGGATAGCAGTAACGTATTCTGCGGCCGTTTGATGAACGACCACAGAACGCAACCAGCTGGCCACGCACCATGGAGTCCCCAACTAGGCGAGTCTCGAACTCATCCTCCATGGTGTCTGCCAGCACCTGGAACCTATTGAAGGTAGTGGGGGTCAGTAAATCCTTGGTTGCCTGCTTCGGTTTGGCTCCATTCCTTACAGGTTGGAACCCGACATCCTGTGAAGCAGGAAGAGAAGCGTTAAGTGGGGCAGGCTGGAAGTTGTCCTGTGGGGCAGGCTGGGAGTTAGCCTGTGAAGCAGGCTGGGGGTTAGCCTGCGAGGCAGGCTGGGGGTCAGCCTGTGAGGCAGGCTGGCGGTTGTCCTGTGAGGCAGGCTGGGGGTTAGCCTGTGAGGCAGGCTGGGGGTTAGCCTCTGAGGCAGGCTGGGGGGTAGCCTGTGAGGCAGGCTGGGGTTAGCCTGTGAGGCAGGCTGGAGGTTTGCCTGTGAGGCAGGCTGGGGGTTAGCATGTGAGGCAGGCTGGGAGTCAACATGTGAGGCAGGTAACACGCCCTCCCGTGAAGCAGGAGGGTCGTCTGGAGAGGGCACAGTCTCGGTGGAGGGCCTCTCAACCATCGATGGTGGAGTCACTGCCACATTACTTAAAACAAATTCATGAAGGGCTACGAATTTCTTTTCAAGATCATTGTGCTTGACTTTCCATTCAGTCACAGTCTTCTGAAGATGTAGTCTTTGAACGCAGAGGCGGCAAGTTTTACTCAGCTGGAAGAACTGATCTGCAAATCGTCCGGGACAGACGTCACACTTAAGGTTCGAAGGCATTGTTAGAAATTTAAGCGAGTTTGGGCAAATATTAAAAGCGCTTTCGAAATAACTTAAATTGTGACCATAAACTGAATTGTATAAAAATTGTGCATGGAAATTAGATACTGCTGTGTTAGATGCCTCCAACACTGGGAGTTCGCTCCCACAGGGTCTTGAAAACGCCTCAAAGACCAATCGCTTGTCCTGAGCCTCGGTCACGAGAGAGACTTTCACAACCCGGCGCTTTTCAGCAATTGTCCTCGAAGTTTTGTCCCATAGAACGGGGCCGGCGTAGTCACTCAGAGCAGAGCTGGCAAGGGAGGAGAGGAACCAGCAATTCGTTCCCACTTTCCGAAACGTCTAACCCAACTCTGCGACCCTTTCGAGGCCTCGCCAGTGACACCTGTCACCAGGTGTTCTCCACCAACTCTAGAGAGTATCAGACGCCCTTCCTCAGAGACCAAAAAGCTGAAATATTCCTTGAGTATAAGAAAAACCCTCAGAAACTCCACCTAGAAGCCTGGAGGTACAACCTCAAATGGCCCACGGAAGACATCTCTTTCAGGAGAAAACAAGAACCAGCTGTTATGCAGACTAGGGATGGGAGTACCGTCGATAGAGGGGAAGGACGGGTAGCTCACACCGACAACTGGTTCCCAGGAAGACTTTTTAGTTCAGAGGTCGCCACACTCCTCTACACCTCAAGCCTTAATAATTAGGCACGGTCCAGCTGACTAGGACCCTGGAACTCCAGCCATTGTGTCATAAAGAGATCCTCTGCCTGCAGTCCAGTCCACCACTGCTGCTGCCCAGAGGCTTCACCGTGACCCTGGCACGGGAGACAGATCAGGTATTACACCTTGTCCAAGGGTGACCTGAGACTATGCAAGGCAAGGACGTCTAGTTCCCTGAGGTGAAAACACTTCACCCGCATACGAGGAGGAGGAGGAGGAGGAGGAGGCGGAGGAGGAGGAGGAAAGGACAGGAATCATAAAAAAACATGGAAGTGGAAAGAAAGGTCAAGTGGGGGAAGAGTAAAGAAAAAAAGATGAAATAATGGAGGGAGAAGGAAAAGGAAGAAAAGGTGGGAATGAATAGTAGAAAGTTGTGAAAAGATAAGCAAATAATGAAGAAGTGAAAAGTCTCTCTCTCTCTCTCTCTCTCTCTCTGATACTCTTCTTCCAATCTGCAGCCTCCTTTTCCTTCCTCTCACCTCTCGTCTCTCCTTCCTCTCAATTTCCTTCCTCGTGCTCTTAAACTGACTGACCTCTCACACACCTCCTCCTCCTCCTCCTCCTCCTCCTATTCATTCCTTTACATATATTCCTCCCTCGTTTACCTATATATCCTCGTCCTTTCCTCACTTTCTGCCATCTTGTTTTCTTTCCATTTCTGCGTCGTCTTCCCTTTTTTTTTTTTTTTTTTACGTCGCGGTTTATTGCGCCGGTAGGCTTCTTCCCGGTGGGGCCTGGTGGTCGGCCCAGCCCGTTCTGGCGCAAGCGAGTGTTTATAGTAGCGCCATCTTGTGTTGGCTCATGCTGCCCCCCGGAACTCATCTTTGAGCCTCTCTTTGGAAAGGTTATCTAGAGCCCGGGTTGATGGGTGGTCTTCAGGCCAGCATGTGGGTAGTCTTAGGCCACTCGGCGATGACTGAAAGACCTCAGCTGTGCGGCGGCCAGGATTCGAGCCCGCGTCCCTCCTGGAGCTCCTGAACGCGGGGCTGTCACGCTAACCACTCAGCCACCGCCTCCCCACCTCTTGCTTTGCTTTTTTCCCATCTTGTTTTTCCTCCTTATTCCTCTCTACTTTTCCTTCTACCTCAGAACATCACATCTCCCAATTGCGTCTTCTCTTTTCCACCTTTCCTCTTTGCTTTTCTCTCAGCTGCCCTTTCTTTCTCTTCTTCTTGTCTTCCCCTTCTTCCTACTCACATATTCCTCATATTTCAACATTTCTCTTACCTCTCTATTCATCTTTCCCTTCCTCCTAGCTTCTCTCTGTGACACTCTCTCTTACCAGCTCCTCCTCCGCCTCCTCCTCCTCCTACTCCATTCTTTCCTCAGCCTCCCTTTTCATAACTTTTCATAGCACATGTTTTCCCTCCTTTTCCGCCTTTCACCGGCTTCCACACACCTTCCTTTTACCTCCTCTCTCTCTCTCTCTCTCTCTCTCTCTCTCTCACACACCCCGTACACTTAAATACAAATAGTTGTCATGCGGCCACCATTTCACTAAATCGTAAAACAACAAACAACTCCGTTTCTCGAGTTACACCAACAGACAATTTAAGGGTTCTTAGCTTTAACGCTCGAAGCTCAAGAAATAAGATCGATGAATTGCAGTGCCTAACTAAAACAGAAGACTTTGATGTAATTGCCGTTACTAAAACATTTATTGACACAGCTAATAATGATATAATAATATAGATAACTTTATATTTTTCAATAAAGACCGAGTTAATCGAAGAGGTGGAGGAGTAGCTCTTTACGTCAAAAGTAACTTACAGCCCGTTGATAAAACACTAGAGGACAGTACTGTAGAACACTTGAGCGTGAGTACAAATACCGATCAATTTAAAATCAACATATCCGTCACTTATAGGCCTCCAGGCCAATCACGCGAGGATGATGAAATAATGTATAGCGTTTTGCAAAGAACTCTCCGAAACAGTGATGCATTAATTTTGGGCGATTTCAATCTGCCGCATATAGACTGGCAGACACTCACGGGATCCGAGGGGGAATCGCACAGGATGTTAGACTTCGTCGAAAATAACTGCCTTAGCCAAATGGTTAGTGAACCAACGCGCGATAATAATATTCTTGATCTTGTATTAGTAATCCAAGAGAACTTAGTTGACAATGTTAGCGTTGGCGAACACCTCGGATCATGCGATCATAGACTGGTGCCTCTCAACATAAGAGCTCAAACAAGGATTGCAGAGAATAAGGTATTGGTTCCCAATTTTAAGAGCGAATTTTGAAAGAATAAGACAGTCATTAACGAACTTTCAATTAGTATCCAAGATCGACGTCGAAGAATCTTGGCAATACTTTAAAGCTCGATACTAACTGAACAAAATATATCCGTGCAATCTTGTGAAAAGCGCCGAAAAGTTAAAAATCCTTCCTGGTTTAATAATGAAATCAAACTTGCTCTCCAAAAAAGAAACTTGTTATATAAGCAAAAGAAAACCGATAACTCTACCGAAAATAGTACACGGTACTACGAAGCAAGACGACAAGCCAAAAGTTTAATCAAACAGGCGAAACGGAGGTACGAAGTAAACATTGCGGTAAATTGCAAGTCAGATCCTAAAGGTTTTTTTAGATATATAAACAACAAAAAAGAGATTCAAAGTGGGATTGGCCCATTAACAGATAATTCGGGCAATATCGTGACAGACAGCCAACGCATAGCGAGCACGTTAAATTCTTATTTCGCCTCGGTTTTTAATAGTAGTTCTACCGATACTGCTGCTGTTCCTAACACTATTGAAAATCCCAGTCATACCCTCCCTGACTTTTAAATCAATGCAGATGAGGTTCTCAAAGCGCTGCAGTCACTTAAAACTAACAAAAGTCCAGGACCTGATAAAATATATCCAAAATTACTTAAAGAAATATCAAGAGAGATACTCAGACATTTAACAATGCTGTTTAATATGTCTTTGCACCATGGTATCGTTCCTAGTGATTGGAAAAAATGGCTAACGTAACAGCCATTTTCAAAAAAGGCGACCGAAAATTACCGGATAATTACAGGCCAGTCAGCTCAACTTCAATTATTGGTAAACTATTTGAGACAATTATTCGAGATAAAGTAGTTAACTACCTAGAGTGTAATTCGCTAATCCTGGACTCGCAACATGGTTTCCGTAAAAACAGATCTTGTTTGACGAATCTATTAACGTTTTATAACGAGCTTTTTGCAGTCTATGATGTTTTTAAATCACTTGATATTATTTATTTAGACTTCCAGAAAGCGTTTGATAAAGTCCCACACTACAAGTTGCTTCATAAAATCAAGGAAATAGGTATCGGGGGTAAACTTCACGAATGGATCAAGCACTGGCTAAGCAATAGAAAGCAAAGAGTTGTAATAAATGGAGTGACCTCTGAGTGGATGCATGTCACTAGTGGTGTCCCCCAAGGCTCTGTCCTGGGACCCGTTCTCTTCATCATTTACATCAACGATATTGACCTTGATCTCAACAATTTCATTAGTAAATTTGCGGACGACACGAAAATCGGCAATGGGGTGCTTACGGAATGTGACAGGCGGAGCCTACAAGAAGATTTGCGTTAAATATCAGATTGGTCAGTAAAATGGGAAATGCCTTTTAATAGAAACAAGTGCCAGATTCTGCAGGTTGGATCTAGAAATATAAAGAAGGACTATGAAATGTGCGGCGTTAAAGTTAAAGGCGTTCACTCGGTCAAAGATCTTGGCGTCACAGTCGCGTCTAACCTCAAGTTTTCCCAGCAGTGCAACGAGTCCGTTAAAAAAGCAAACAGGATGATCGGTTTGATTAAGAGAAATTTTTCATTCAAGAATAAAGATGTTATACTACCTTTGTATAATAGTTTCGTCAGACCTCATTTGGAGTATGCCGTGCAGTTTTTGTCTCCCCACCATGCGAAAGACAATGCTAAATTAGAAGGTGTTCAGCGAAGAGCAACCAAGATGATTCCTTGATTACGAAACAAACCCTACGAGGAAAGGCTGTCACATCTAAACATGTTTTCTCTTGAAAAACGACGTCTCAGAGGAAAACTGATCGAGTGCTTTAAAATACTTAACGGTTTTACCAACGTGGATCCGATCAAGCTGTTTGTGATGGATGATTCGACGTGAACGAGAAATAATGGCGCTAAACTCAAATGTAGACAAGTTCATTCAGATTGCACAAAATTTTTCTTCACTAATGCTGTCGTTCGAGATTGGAACAGATTACCACAATCAGTGGCGCAGTGTAACTCGATTGCATCGTTTAAGAATAATCTTGACCGCTGTCTCCTCCATCTAAATGTTCACTAGGTCAGTTTCAACGCCATGGTGGCCGCGTAACAACTGTCACTCAGGTTTAGGAGAGACCACCTAGTTTGGGCCTTAGGGCCTGTGTGGTCTGTTTATCTATGTAATTCTATGTAATTCTCTCTCTCTCTCTCTCTTTTCCGCTTCCCTGCTACTTATTACCTCCCTCCTTTCTTCCTGCTCTGACACTTCCTCTCGTCCCATCTTTCCGCCTTTCTTCGCTTCTCCTGTCGCCCGTCCTCTCTTCCTTCCCTCTTTCCTTTCTTCCACGGTTTCTCCTCTCTTCCCTTACCTCTCTTTATATTCACTTTCTCCTCATTCCTCCTCTTCTTCCTAATCTTTCCTCCCCCACTTCCAACCGTCTATTCCCTAGCCTTCTTTCTTTCATCCTTTCTCCTCCCTTCCTTCTCTCCTCTCCTTCCTTTCCTACCTTTACCTATTTCCTTTTATTTTTCTTCCTGACCTTTCCTCCCTTTCTCCCTCACTACCGTCACGCACCTAACCTATTTTTCAATCTATCCTCCACCCCTCCTTTCCTCCTTCCCTTCACTCTTTCTCTCCTTCCCTCCATTACTCCGTGCCTCCATTGGCCTCTCGCTCCACACTGGGTCTACAAACCCTCAAGGAATATCCAGCAAACGTGAATTATCCACAGAGAGAGAGAGAGAGAGAGAGAGAGAGAGAGAGAGAGAGAGAGAGAGAGAGAGAGAGAGAGAGAGAGAGAGAGAGAGAGAGAGAGAGAGAGAGAGAGAGAGAGAGAGAGAGAGAGAGAGAGAGAGAGAGAGAGAGAGAGAGAGAGAGAGAGAGAGAGGTGAGTGACAGCTATAGACAGAGACAAAGAGACAGGAGAAAGGCGTTGGGTTGAGAGACAGAAAATGTATAAAATATCTCCTCACTCACTCACTCACTCACTCCATCACTCTCACTCTCATCACATCACAGATAAAATATATAATAACATAGACCAAAAGAGAATACCCCATCTTACACTGTGTGATCTATCTAAGGCCTTCGATAGCTTCAGTCATACCATCCACCTTCGTAAACAACGCCTGATCAATGTTGACACTTTGTTTCGATAATTACCTTAATAACAGAACACAATCAGTCCGCTTCAGCAACACAATCTCCTCCAGGCAAGCTGTTCCCTATGGCGTCCCCCAAGGCTCTATACTCGGGCCGTTATTACTCACCATCCACGTCAATGACATGTCCAGACACATCAACAACTGCCTCCTGGTGCAATATGCCGATGACACACCGTTCCTCCATAGCGGCACCATCAATGACCTAGACTCTCTAATCTCCACATCTGAAAACACTCAAACAAATAAGAACATATTTTCTAAGAAATGGCCTTAAGCTCAATTCAAATAAAACTCAATGCATATTCTAAGGCACACGTCAGCTCCTAGCACACCTACCGAACAGTATCACCATAGGATGTGCCGACAGTGACATTCAGCCAAAAACCTCGGCATATACTTAGACTCCTACTTGACGTTCGACAGGCACATAAGTGAAACCATCAAGAAATCAATGGGAACGTGTAGCAGTCACCGCTCAAACTGCGTGCTTCTTCTCCTTGGTGATTCTTAAGAAACTGGGCGCTGCAGAGCAGACTCATTAAGTGTATTGCAGACTCATTAAGTGAATTTTCATTGTCTCCTTGTCCGTCTTGTGCGTCTTCAATGTTTAACTTTTCTTGTTACTCGTCTATCTCTGACTGTCCGTCCATGTCCTCTTGTTGTCCACTCACAAAGGAACACAAAGGAAGAACAAACAACAGCAGACCTGCTGGTCCTTACGAGGTTGTTTGTGACAAGCTACACTAACTATCTAATCAAAGGTGGAAGATGAAGGACAGCAAAGGCGAAGGCTCCTCCCCACCCCCCCATCCCTCCAGCCAAAGCTGGCAGGAAAGGAAAAAGAACCATGCAGCATGGAAAAACTGCATGGAATTTATGAAGGAAAGAGGAAAGAACTACCATTACTGCTACCACTAACCGGGCGATAAAAGCGGACAAGGACACCAGTATTCGAAAGAACTTAACGTTATTACGACAATGAGTAATATCTTAGTTGCTGGTTGGATTCAAAACACTTGTCTAATCTATTCTTGAAGGCCGTAACTGTTGTACTATCAACGACATCACAAGGTAGAGAGTTCCAAACATTAACAACTCGATTGAAGAAGAAGTGTTTAGCTTCGTGCGACGAGAATCTTTTACCACTTATCTTCAAATTGTGATTACTCATACACATTGTTCCGCACACACACCAACCCGTGCTCCCTCGTGCAGAAGGGAGCAATCTTCCCCCCTCCAACCCCAACCCCAAATAAAGTAACCCTGGCGAATACGAGTTTCTCTATCTGCGAACCGACTAGCCCTAAGAACACTCGCTATCACCAACAAACTTTGATGTTTATTAACAGGAAAAAAGACCACTTCGACAAAGAGACACGAATCACCATCCTTCAGTCACTGGTACTCAGTACCATCAAATACGGCATAACCATTTGGGAGACCACCAACTCTACCTTACTTGACAAGGTACAGAAAGTACAAAACTTTGCAATCAAAGTAGCAGACGGGAAAGCCAGGAAATTTGATCACGTCACACCATTATTTAATGAATTGAAGTGGCTCAGAATAAAAGATCTCGTCACCTTCACCTTAGTAATAACACTTTAAACACAAAATAGAAGTTCTCCCAGAAAATATCCTCTCCCTTACAACTGTTAACATTATATCAAACTCCACGACACGGCAGCAGAACAATCTATATGTCCCTAGAACAAACACTGACACAGGTGCGAGAGCTCTTTCTGTACTAGGGAGAGAGAGAGAGAGAGAGAGAGAGAGAGAGAGAGAGAGAGAGAGAGAGAGAGAGAGAGAGAGAGAGAGAGAGAGAGAGAGAGAGAGAGAGAGAGAGAGAGAGAGAGAGAGAGAGAGCTGTGGAACTCACTACAATTGTGAAATAAAAAAAACTCCAACAACTTGACTGCATTGAAAACGAACCTCAAAAAGAAATTACTGATTTCTGTATGATAACAATGTATATATTCTTCATTTATATCTAATGTGTGTTGTGTAATGTATGTGTAGAATAACCTATTCTAGTGGAAATAAAGTTTATTATTATTATTATTATTATTATTATTATTATTATTCTCTCTCTCTCTCTCTCTCTCTCTCTCTCTCTCATCCTCTAAGCCTTGAGTCATCGGAGGAAAAGGGAAATAAAAACGGTTCTTTCCGAAGTGCAAATAATGGCGTGACTCGCTTCCTTTTTTCCTCCTTTCCTCTTTTCCTCCTTTCCTCTTTTCCTCCTTTCCTCTTTTCCTCCTTTCCTCTTTTCCTCCTTTTCCCTCTTTTCCTCCCCGCCTGTCTTCATGTTTGGGCTTCCTTATGTATGCATCTGCCTGCCTGTCAATGTGTCTGTCTGCCTCTCTGAATATGTCTATCTCTTGATCTATTAATGTATGTTTGAATTTTGCTGAATGTATGAATGTTTTTATGCTTGTATATATTTGTGTGTTGATTGACCTATCTACCTTTCTGTTTCTTTTATCATTTAATCTATTAAATCAAACTGTATATAACTTTTTTCGTGAATTTTTTTATCCATTTCTTATTCACATTTTTCGTTTACTTCTTTTGTATTACCACTGTGTGTGTGTGTGTGTGTGTGTGTGTGTGTGTGTGTGTGTGTGTGTGTGTGTGTGTGTGTGTGTGCGCAATTCACTACGGCCTGATCACGAGTTGGACTCGCTTTCGCTAGCAGGTACCCTAGCGGCACGAGCAATTGCATGCTCTTTACGTCGATCTCTGGTACTGGCAGGATTCACACACCACACACCCCATCCCCTTGCTCAAGGGGGACAGTAACCACCCTAGTCAACGGAAAGATTTCGGCCTGAGCGGGGCTCGAACCGCCGCCTGTTTGGCCGTGAAGCCTTGCAGCGCGGCGTTCTAACTGAATGAGCTACCGGAGCGCGCGCGCGTGTGTGTGTGTGTGTGTGTGTGTGTGTGTGTGTGTTAGTCATGTATTGGATATCCGCATCCGCGGAACATCTGCATATTTTTCACAACCGCATCCGCATCAGCAATATTCAAAAATCATACATCTGCATCCGCATACGTATCCGCATTTTTTATTAAATAAATATCCGCATCCGCATCAAACACAAGGAGGATGTGGCGGATATATTTCAGACATTACACAGTCAAAGACTCAGTGTCAAGTGCGGACTACTGAGTACAGTTTACGAAATTGAAAAAAATTAATTAATGCATGCTTACTTAATTACCTACTAAAACTACACCTTGTATTCATTTTATTTCAAATTTACCCAACCTAATGTGTAAAAAGTTTTGCGGAAAGGTAGGAGGAGGGAGATAATTTTACATAGTAATTATGGAGTGTTTTTGTTTTTTGTGAATATATAAAAGGATGTACGTGTGTACTGTGTAATAGTACTGTATGAACTGTATGTAATATTGCCTAAGTATGATTGGAAGCAGCCTGCTCGGCAAGAAGAGAGAGAGAGAGAGAGAGAGAGAGAGAGAGAGAGAGAGAGAGAGAGAGAGAGAGAGAGAGAGAGAGAGAGAGAGAGAGAGAGAGAGAGAGAGAGAGAGAGAGAGAGAGAGAGAGAGAGAGAGAGAGAGAGAGAGAGAGAGAGAGAGAGAGAGAGAGAGAGAGAGAGAGAGAGAGAGAGAGAGAGAGTGCATGGCTGACAGAGGTGGGCACTCGCTATTTCTTTTGTTAGTCCGCAATTCACAATTCCGCTAACTTTGTTGAGTATTCCGATAATCGCTAGTCCGCAAATTTTCCGCTTCGCCGGTCAGCTATCGCAAATCCACTGATGCTGACGCTAATATTTTTTAGCCCACTAATGAAGTCTGCTTACCATTTTTTAGTCCGCTAAGTCTATATTGGTAGTTGAAAACATAATTTCAGGTAAAATCACCCTATATATATATATATATATATATATATATATATATATATATATATATATATATATATATATATATATATATATATATATATATATATATATATATATATATATATATATATATATATATATATATATATATATCAACATCTAAAACAGCAGAATACAAAATCCTCCTCTGGCCCAGCCACTTCCCCTTCAAAAGGTACATGTTTATATTGACAAACAGCAGCTTCTCAAAGTTATCATGAGTCAGGGATGGGCCTGAGGACGTCAGAGCCCAAGCTGAACAATCTCTCCACAGCTGCGGAAGAGGGGACAGGGGAAAGAAAGAATGAAAGAAACAGTAGAAAGAGATAAAGAAAATGAAGAAAACAAGGCAAGGGAGAACGATGAAGGGATGAAAGAAGAATCAGGGACGGATCAGGAGGAAAAATAAAGAAAAGAAGCAGGGGTAGGAGGGAAGGATCAAGGAGGAGAGGAAAGGAAGATGTGTCTTACGCCCTTCAGTCACCCTGGCACTTGCCCCCACCCAACCCCCCCCAGGTATGTTGTCCGTCCTGATGTGCCTTTGCGTTCAGCCAATTAGCAGGGAGAGGGGAGGAGAGTGACGACCTACAGACAATCACGGGGACTAAAAACGAGGGTGTTGGCGCTAACGGTGAAGGTGAAACAAATGATTCAATGTTTTCTCCTTGTACATTTACCTATCTTTACATAATGGGGGCAAAGGCATCAGCTGCGCGTGGCCTCGGAACTCATCTCCGTCACACTTGCCCTCCCACCGCCTCCTTCACATGTCCCACTCTTCATTGTGCTCTTCTTCCTTTAAGCTTTTCTGCTTTTCTTTGTACGAAGCCCCCGTCCCCCTCCCCTCATATAAAGGACCGTCGAGTGAATACGGCAGCTTGTTGTTAATGCCGATAAAACTACGAATAGTTACCGATGGCAAAAAAAAGACATGGCATTGAATACAAAAAGAAACGTGCTAATGACAATATAATCGGTAATCATGGTGCTAATAGCAATAATAATTAAGTATCGTGATGCCGACAAAAAAAACTTCAGTAATGTAATGACAGGTATCACAAACAAAAATACTTATAGAAAATAAATATAATAATAATAATAATAATAATAATGATAATAATAATAATAATAATAATAATAATAATAATAATAATAATAATAATGATAATGATAATGATAATAATAATAATAATAATAATAATAATATACACACACACACACACACACACATCTCTCTCTCTATATCTCTATCTATATATCTATATATATATATATATATCTATATATATCTATCTATATATATATATATATATATATATATATATATATATATATATATATATATATATATATATATATATATATATATATATATATATATATATATATATATATATATATATATATATATATATATATATATATATATATATATATATATATATATATATATATATATATATATATATATATATATATATATATATATATATATATATATATATATATATATATATATATATATATATATATATATATATATATATATATATATAAAGTAAAATTATCTTCACATTACCAGATTTATTATAATTTTATCATCATTATTATGATCACCATTGATCATCCAACGAAACAACATGCAAGTAATCAGTCAGTAGGTCTGTCAGTCAGTAAACGAGTGTCAGTCATTCTGTCATTTTGGTAGGAATAACCCCTCACACAATTACTCCTTAAATGACACTCCTCTAAGCAGGTCTGGGTGTGAGAGGGACTTATGAGTATTAGTGAGCACTGACCTTCGTCCAAGGGCACAATGCTAATTATCGTGCAAACAGGGTACTGGGCTAATTAGATCTCACCTTGATTGCGCGGTTCAGTTCTGGTCACCCTTCTATAGAATGGATATCAAGATGTTAGACGCTGTACAGAGAAGGATGACAAAAATTATTCAAGGTGTGAGAACCTTGCCTTGTGAGGCTACACTCTTTAGAAAGGCGAAAGTTGCGAAAAGACCTTATCGAAGTCTAAAAATGGGTGAAAGGCTTTTAATAAAGTGGATGTCAATAGGGTTTTGTTAGAAAAAGCGTGAGGTAGGACACGTAGCAATGGTTTTAAGTTAGACAAGTTCAGTTTAAGCAAAGACATAGGCAAGAGTTGGTTCACCAATAAAGTGGTTGATGAATGGAACAGGCTTGGGAGCCATGTTGTGGGTGCCAATATCGTAGATACATTCAAGAAGACGTTGGATCAATTCATGGATAGTGAGGTAAGGTGGGGTTAGGATTATGTACAGGAGCTGCCTTGTAAAGGCCAACCGGCCTCTTGCAGACTCCTTACATTCTTATGTTCTTATGTTCAATTCGTCAGTCAGTCAACTGTTTTTATCACTTAGCAAATTAATCAATCAATCAATTAATCAATCAGTCATTCTGTCAGGTAATCAGTTATCTAGTGAAGTAGTTAGCAAACAAATCACTGCCATCCTATCAGCTTGTCAGTCACCTAAAGTTTGTCGCCAGCATAACCATTCATTCAGTCAGTCACTCAGTAAATAGGTTCGTAACCGCCAGTCAGTCACCCAGTCCGTTGGTCGGTCTATCAGTCAGTCAGTCAGTCAGTCAGTCAGTCAGTAAGGTCGTCGCCGCCATGGAGTGACTGCCACGCCTTGACCTTTATTGCCACACGTCTTCCTGCCCCTTCACGGCCCTGTCCTGATGGAGCCATTTGTCACTTCTAACTTCCTCCTCCTCCTCCTCCTCCTCCTCCATCTCCTCCTCCTCCTCCTCCTCCTCCTCCTTTTTCCGCTTTCCTCTTTCCTGTTGAAGTCTCCGCTTTCTCATTTTCTTACCCCACACCTCCTCCTACTCCTTCTCCTCTGCCTCCTCTTACCAAAATCTTACTTCTCTTCTGATTATCATGTTTTTCTCCTTTTTTTTCACATCACATATTTGCGAACGAGAAAGAATAGAACAAAAACTTTAATGCAAACTAATTAATTCAAACCACCAAATTTTTGTTCACCATCGATACAGGGCGAGAATCTAGTAGCTCCCACCTTCAGTGGTCCCGTGCAGCACGACTGATTCATTTCAAAACAAGCTCGACCGACACTTCCTTCTACTTGATATCTACTTAAGTAGAAATGCGAAGTCTTAATTAATTAGTGACATGTGATTGATATATTTTCACTTAGGTTTAAGGACAGACCACCTAATCTGGACCAAAGGGTCTGTGTGGTTTGAATATCTAGGTAAAAAAATTATTACCATCCCACATAGCTTCTCCCTCCTCCACCTTCCTCCTCCTCTTCATCTTCTTCCCACCGTCTCCTTCAGAATTGACACAACACTAAGTGTGGCACACCTCAACAACGAACTCTACGGTATTGGGTATTTCAATTTTCTCACGCGCCTACATAAGTTACGAGTGACGGGAACATCATATTGGAAACGGATTATGTAGCGGAGAAGCAGACGACGTGAAGGGTGCCGCGGAGACCACTTGAGTCACTCCTTCACAAACGCATCTCGTAGCTCGTTTTCTTTTTCTTTTCGTCGTGTAAACAAGACAAATATTGTCTACGATGGGTTTTTGTTCTAATGGAGTGTTATATCTCTCTCTCTCTCTCTCTCTCTCTCTCTCTCTCTCTCTCTCTCTCTCTCTCTCTCTCTCTCTCTCTCTCTCTCTCTCTCTCTTTAAATGAAAACGAATAACTCCCACAATTGCTGCCCGCCCCTACAACTCCCCGCCCCCCTCCCCTATCCCCCTGTCTGTTGTTTCTCACCCACTAACTCGGTTCCTCACCCTTTCACCCACCCACCCATCATCATCCATTCATCCTCATCCACCCACGCTTTCCCGTTAGCCTCACCTCACCCCCTCACTAACTAGTCAAATACTACCAAATCACTTGCATTCCATTCAGTCTCTGGTCACCCTCTTCACACACCCAAGTCACCCAACTTCCTACCCATATATTACGGTGCCACCCGTTTCTCCTGTGGGTGCCTGCATGGTGGAGGGGTGGAGGTGAGGGAAGTGGAGAAGGTATGGGAGTGGTGGTTGATGAAGTAGTGGAAAAGAAGGTGATGGAATGGTGGAGGAGGAAGTGGATGTGATGGAGAAGGTGGCGGGAGGGACGGATGTGGTGGTTGGATAAATGGGATGTGGTGGGGGGAGATGGAGTAGGATATGGTTGCTGTGGTTGAATGGTTGTGGTTGAGGAAGTGGAGAACAAGAAATGGAAGTGATGGGGGAGTTGATGTGATGGGAGAGATGGATGCGATGGATGGGTGGAGGACGAGGTGGATGTGGTGTCGTTTTCTTTACTGTTCGTTTTGTTGTTTCCAAATATTTCTTGTGATAGTTGCTGATTATTTTAGGTCTTTATAATACACACTTGCACACACACACACACACACACACACACACACACACACACACACACACACACACACACACACACACACACACACACACACACAAGCACACACACCTCAACACTTACATGACGCGGCGACTTGAAGACACAAAACCCACCTTTCTCCTGTAAAAGAAAAGAAAAATTGCAATTAAAAATCTTTGGTGTAGAACTCTGAATATTTAAAGTTATTTCCGTTGAATATCGTGTTCTTAAGTATTTCTACCATCATAGAACAGTTATTACTGTTATCACAGAAAACTTATCATAATTCTTAGTATTCCTATACCTCTTCGCTTCTCTAAAATCTAAATCAACTCAGAACGAAATTCATCATCCATTCCAGCACCTCTCATCGTCTATTCCAGTACCTTTCATTATCCATTCTAGTACCCTTTACTGTCCATTCTTGTATCAATCACCCTAAGTCCCCCTCTCTATCATTCACAAGTACTGCGGTGTATTGCTTTTCTCTCCATTTTGTATTCCATTAACTCTGTATCGGCGTCCCCTTCACCATGTCACCCTTACTAACACACTCATAGCGAACACCACGCGCCGCTCCCCGCCTCTACCTCTCTAAAGCCCCGTCACGGGACCATTATTTGTAGTACACGGTGGGCATTTTTTCTCAGGTTAGTCCAGGCACCAAATTGTATGTAGCACTAGTAGTAGTAGTAGTAGTAGTAGTAGTAGTAGTAGTAGCAGTAGTAGTAGCAGTAGTAGTAGCAGTGGTAACAGCAGTAGTAACAGTAATAAAAGTAGTAGCAGCAGTGCAGTAGCAGTAGTAGTAGCAGTAGTAGTAGCAGTGGTAACAGCAGTAGTAACAGTAATAAAAGTAGTAGCAGCAGTGTAGTAGCAGTGGTAACAGCAGTAGTAACAGTAATAACAGTAGTAGCAGCAGTAGTAGTAGTAGTAGTAGTAGTAGTAGTAGTAGTAGTAGTAGCATCAGTAGTAGCACTAGTAGTAGCAGTAGTAGTAGCAGTAGTAGTAGCAGTGGTAACAGCAGAAGTAGTAACAGTAATAACAGTAGTAGCAGCAGTAGTAGTAGTAGTAGTAGTAGTAGTAGTAGTAGTAGTAGTAGTAGCATCAGTAGTAGCACTAGTAGTAGCAGTAGTAGTAGCAGTAGTAGTAGCAGTGGTAACAGCAGAAGTAGTAACAGTAATAACAGTAGTAGTAGCAGCAGTAGTAGCAGTAGGAGTAGCAGTGGTAGTGGCAGTTGTAGGAATAGTAACCGTAGCAGTATTTGTAGCAGGTATTGATAAGTATTATACAAATACTAATACAAATATAAATCATTACCATACATGCAAAACACTATGACACCAATTAACTACTCCAAGTATATTCATCCCGGCACATCGTCACACTCGACCATTCGTTCATTCCCTCCCTCCCTCCCCGCCACGACTCCTGGCCTCTCGTCAGTCCTCCTGCCACTACATTTTACACTCAGTCATTTTTATCGCTTCTGCACTTTTTACAGCCTTTTTTTTATTGTTTTATTACATGGTTTTATTACTACACCCTCACATTTTTTCCTTTCTCTCGCTCGTGATTTTTGTCAGGTCTGGTCATTCGTTCTTTTATCTCCACTTTTTCCCACTTCTTTTTTTCGAGGGTCCTTACATGATGTGACTCCAGTGGGGCTGTTTTTTCACTTTTATCTGTCTCACTGTACGCATGTTTTTGTTTTTGTTTCAATTTTTAGGCGCTACTTTCATCACGCTTTGTATATTTCGCTCCACGTATGTTCATTTAGCATAATATCACCACCACCATCACCACCTGAACAAGGAACTCCACCACGACCATCACCAGTTGCAGCACCTCCAACTCCCCTCCATCAGTATCACCACCACATAAAGTCCTAAATCAATACCATCACCATCACCTCCACCACCTCCAATACCATCACCATTACCTCCACCACCGCCACCACCACCACCACCAGTACCATCACCACTTATCACACTTGTATCTTTCATCCCAGCAGCAGCAGCAACTCTACTACCATATTATAACAAATTATTAGTTATCATTATAATTGTTTTAGACGACATCAGTAACATATAACAGGTGTGTTCCATGATATTTGCAAATACCTTTTGTGATTCAAGCAGATCTGTCTGACGGCACACACACACACACACACACACACACACACTAAATACATTGTCCGCCTTAATAACTATGAAGGCTGACAAAAAATATTAAAACAAGCAATTACTGTTGCCAGATGATCCCCGAAAGTGACACATAGGCGAAAACTACATCATTAAAAAAGAAACTACAAACTAACTAGATACCGTGATTAACTAACGAGAAACTAACTAACGAGAAAACTAAGCTTCACGCAGCTCGTGTTGGTAAAGGAAGAAACTCGCCTCCGTAAAACCCAAAACAAAATACTCATCCTCAGCAGATGATTATCATCCCCGTATTACAAGCCGTCCCTTACTCGGCCATTCATCATGGAGGGAGGAAGGAGGAAGCAGGTGGAGCACCGGAGAGAGAGAGAGAGAGAGAGAGAGAGAGAGAGAGAGAGAGAGAGAGAGAGAGAGAGAGAGAGAGAGAGAGAGAGAGAGAGAGAAGGGGGGATTGAGGAGCGGAAGCCGGCAGACGAGAGGGGGAGGCGAGGAGGGAGAGGAACGGGGAGGAGCTGTGGAGAGGAGAAAAAATGATCTGTTGGGGAAATGAAGGGAGAAGCAGGAATTTTGGGGGAGCAGTTACGGGGAGGGAGGGGAAGTGGGGGAGTACTGAAGAGCGATTGGCTGGGGGGAGGTTGGAAGGTTGGAAGATGATAATACTAATGATTGGGGGGGAGGTTAAAGGCGGGCAGAGAGTGGCAGAAGGGATGACAGGGGATAAGACAAGCTAGTTAAAGGGTGTGGGATATCGCTAATCATATCAATACCTTGTTAAAACTTAACGCAGTCCTTCCCTTTATTCTTTTCTAATCCCCATACTCTAGACTGGGTTAGCGTTAATGGTTTGTCATGGGTGTGTGTATTCTTCTAGAGTTCCGTTCCCGATCGTCATGTCCTCAGTAATCGGTCAAGCTGCGAGTGTAGCAACCTCTAATAGTCCCTTGTTTGGTGGCGTGATTCAGAGTACCTACAATACCTGGTGACTGGTTAGCCTTAGTCATATTTAGGTGGAATCCTGGAATACCCTCATGAATAAGACGGGAATTCAGGTGTCAGGAAATAAGAGAAACAAAGACTACTAAAATTAAAACACACACACACACAGAGAGAGAGAGAGAGAGAGAGAGAACTGTACATGTTGAATAAAACACTGAAACAAATAAAAGCTGTATTTCAAAGATTGCGTTAGGTGAAGTATACGAGTTTCAGAGTTTTGGTTAGGCTTAATGTGTCGTGATGAGACCACGCGCCGGGCAGCTTCATCTGGACCCGCACGGAACGACACTCGGCTCGAAACACCAATACGGGACCTTGACGAGCTCAGGATACTTCGCTCGTTCCATCATTACCGGAAGCCTTATGGACGAGCTAAGCATGAAGAACACCAAGTATAAGCTACATACACAACCTTAGTGTAATAAAAGATGCATTACGTAAAATTAACACACTATCGAGACTTTCTGCGGCTTGTCTTGCTGACCCTAAGACCCTCCTCTCCTCCCTTCCCCCTCCCTCCTTCCCTCCCAGCAGCCTGAGGTGCGACGATTCTCTCCTCATCACTCCCTCACACTCACGCTCCCCGGTTCCTTCACACTCATTCCTCAGCACTGTGTCAGACCTCATGACTGTTCATGCTACACAGACGCCCGCCGCCCCGTCCCTCTCGTCGGGGCGTGGCAGAGCGCGACTCACACTCCGATCACCGCCGCGGCGTCAACATCACCTGCCAGACGTCGGCCAGGCACCGATGACGTCACGGCCAGCAGCCAATGACAGCACGAAACGACCTCCTTCAACTATTACTAATTATATGTCTTTAGATACCTTCAGTTCACTCCCCAGGCGATTATCAACACGGGTACCCCTCATAATCACTGTAATAATCAACGAACTGGCAGGACAAGGCTTCAGGCGGCATGGCACTCACTCCATCCTCCCCACCGGCCTCCCCTGCCTCAACCATTGTCTGTACGCCGCGTCCCTTCCTGCAAGAACCACCACTGTTCCTCACCTGATCCACGAGTAGTGGCCGCCGGGGACCCCAACACGCACGGCACATGGACACACCCTCACTCCGGCATTTTCCGCAGCACTCTGGCTCGGCGTGACGTCACCGATGCGCCTTTGTTTTACCCACAATGCCCGATGGTTTTGTCGACATTGTTACATTGACACCTGGGGCATTTTGGTCGCTTTCCATCGAATTATAAGCATTGCTATTGAAGTTTGCGACTAAATGTATAGTTTATTTCATTGCATAGTTAAATAATAACACTAAAATATCATGGCATTCCTTACGTTACCTCTCTGAGAGTTGGCAACACAAGGCGCCTCACCTCTACGTCAGTGCCTCGCCACTCGCTCGTTACTGCCTAAATATTTCACTATAAACGAAGGATTCCTCTCCAGACTACACGTTGTAAACCATTCCTCCGCGTGAGGCGCCGCGGGGATCACTGTACATTCCCCTTTCCCAACCCTGGGGTCGCGGTCCGAAGTGGGGTCCCCAGGCGTTTTCTTGGGTCACCAAGACCTAAAAATAAATAATAATAATAATAATAAATTATAACACATATACAAATAAACTAGTGGGGTCGCAGTCATGTCTAGAGGTGCATGATTGGGGTCGCCTGAAAAAAAAGTTGGGAACCTCTGCCAGTGTACACCATCATGATGACTTGTACGCCCCACGCCTGCATGATCACTGCCACCAAGGAGACACATCATTCACAGGCTTGCCAACACTGCCGACACACATAATAATGCGGCCCTTATAACCTTACAAACACTTCAAACAAAATTACTCCCCTCGTACACACAACCAAATATTCTTCCTTCCCAGGTGTTACGAGTCAGACAGAAGCACCTGATATTCCTCTAATAATTTCATCCCTTAATTAAAACCCGGCACCTCATCAACCATTACAGGAACAAAACAAAACACATTTCTCCCGCACTACACCAGGTGTTCTCCCCCCAGGTGTCGTGGATCAGGCGCCAGGACCTGCACGTGCTGACCACATGTAACTTCACGTACACGACGGACACGAGGTTCCGCGCTGCACCTGCCAGCTCGCCCCTTTGGAGCCTGGAGGTGGACCGGCCCGCCATCACCGACTCCGGCCTCTACGAGTGCCAGGTGTCCACGCAGCCCAAGATATTCCGCCGCTTCAGGCTCAGCGTTGTGGGTGAGTGGAGGGGGGGAGGGGGGTATAGGGTGTGTGGGTGTGTTTCCGGTGGAAGAAGGGTGGGTATAAGGTGATGAAGGTGGGTGGGTGTGTTTCCGGTGGAGGAAGGGTGGGTATAAGGTGATGAAGGTAGGTATAGGGTGTGTGGGTGTGTTTGGGGAGGGAGGGATGGGCACAGCGTGTGTTGGAATGGACAAAGGGTGGTTACAGGGTGTGAGGGTGTGTTGGAGGTGGAGGAAGGGTGAGTGAGGTGTGTGTGTGTGTGTGTGTGTGTGTGTGTGTGTGTGTGTGTGTGAGGGGGGGTATCACGCGGATGAATGATCATGAATTATTACTCGTCTGCAGTAGGCTATGTATTGTGCATTTTTGTTGT
The DNA here is from genome assembly GCF_024679095.1 of Eriocheir sinensis. Taxonomy (NCBI): domain Eukaryota; kingdom Metazoa; phylum Arthropoda; class Malacostraca; order Decapoda; family Varunidae; genus Eriocheir; species Eriocheir sinensis. The sequence continues at coordinate 146,000 of NW_026111726.1, forward strand.
CAGTCTGTAAAATTGCTTTCCTTTTGCTTTATTCCAATTTTTTTTCTATTTCATTTATAAGCAAGCAAGCCTAACTAACTCCACACAACTAATCCACTGGCCAAGACAACGTTCCCGCCTTCAATCTTAAATCCTTTGCCCCCATCCTTGCCCCCATCCTTCAGGCCATATTCACCCAATCACTATCACCCACCTCATTACCCTCTGACTGGCTTTTGGCAAACATTAATCCTTTATTCAAGACAGGTGACCGGACTGACCCAGCCAATTATCGCCCCATCTCACTAACATCGATTCCATGTAAAATTTTCGAACACATAATATACAAACACATAATGAATCACCTTGACGCAAACAACATCCTTACTGACTCACAACACGGCTTTCGACCTAAACGCTCATGTGAATCGCAACTCATTACTGCATTTCACGAAGTTACGGGGCTACTTGACCGACGTGACATTAAACAAGTTGACATTATTGTTTTAGATTTTGACAAAGCCTTCGACAAAGTCCCGCACAAAAGACTGACATTAAAATTGAGATACTACGGTATTTCAGGACCTATTCTTCATTGGATCACTGCATTTCTTACTAACAGGACTCAACGTGTTCATCTTGACGGATCTTCATCCGACACTGTCCCTGTTTCTTCAGGTGTCCCACAAGGCACCGTTCTAGGCCCCCTTCTTTTCCTCCTGTACATTAACGATCTTCCACTGTCAACGCCTAACTCTTCCACTAGACTATTTGCCGACGATAGTTTACTATTTAGAGCAGTAAAGACTACTGACGACTGCAGACTACTACAAAACGACTTGGACGCCCTCGAGCGGTGGGAGCGCACCTGGCAGATGCACTTCCGACCAGACAAATGCAAACTATTAAGATTCCCCAGAGCGCACAACCCCATCCATCACACTTACACTCTCCACAATTCAGATTTAGAATCAGTTCACACACACAAGCACCTTGGTATCCATCTCTCAACTAACTTGAAATTCAACACCCACATAGACCATATCAGTGCCACAGCCAACAGAACACTGGGGTTCCTGAGGAGGAATTTACATAACTGCACACCTGACATTAAACACATAGCTTATGACGCACTTGTGAGACCAACACTGGAATACTGCTCCACGGTGTGGGATCCTCTCACACACAGAAACATTGATAGGTTAGAACAAATCAACACCAAGGCGGCAAGGTTCATTACAAACAATTACACTCGAGCGCCTGGAATCACAACACGGATCAAACAACAGATAAACATGGACCCTCTTCACATAACAGACAAGCACACAAACTTACACTTATGTACAAGATCACAAACACTCACATTGACATTGACCCACAAACATACCTACACAACGCAAACAGTCAACGTACTCGTAACACACACATCCATAAATACCAAACATATCACACTAACACTGACGCATACAAGCACTCATACTTTCCACGCACCATACGTGACTGGAACAGCCTCCCTCAACAGATTTTAGACTGCGGTACAATAGACTCATTCAGAAAACAATACACACTCACTTGTCACCACAACACACCAACACTAACAATTACACTTGATTCACTTCCCTCCCCTGCACACTCGGCTCCCCCGTCCCCCCAACAGCCAACAAATATGCGTGTTATGCACTTCTTTACTGCCCTGCGCATTATTATCCAGATCCAGATCCAGAAATAACTAACCAACCAACCAACTAACTAACTATTAGTCATATAAATAAATAACCAACTAACTAACTTACGAGCTAACTAAATTACCAACTAACTAACTGATTAACTGACTAACCCACCAACCAACTAACTAACAAACCGGCTAAGTAACAGTGACGTGTGGTGCAGATGGACGTGTTAATTAATAAGATGGCAGTGTGTGTGTCTGGTGTGGTGATGGTGTGGTGATGGCGTGGCGTGAGGGTGGGGAGTGAGGGAGCAGGACGGGGCAGGGGGGAGGCGTGCGTTCAGGTGGGAGGGATAGATGATGGCTTACAGGTAGGCAGGGAGCGGCGTTAGGTAAATGTGTGAGGGGAAGGCAGCAACGTGAGCTTCTGTCCGCGTATCTGAGTTAGGGTTGATAATTGCTGGCGGTGAAGTGTGAGGATGTTTGTTGGAGTGTGTGTGGGTGTTTGGTGTGATATTAGTGTGAGTGGGGAAGGAAAGAGGAGTGAACTTACTTGGTGTGTGTGTGTGTGTGTGTGTGTGTGTGTGTGTGTGTGTGTGTGTGTGTGTGTGTGTGTGTGAGGGAGAGAAAGAAGAGAGGGTAAGATGAAAGGACGGGCATAAAACCTCATGGAAGTCTTAGAGATAAACAAGGCAAAAGGAAAAGGATTAAGAACAGTGGGGGAAGAGAAAGATAAATGAGGAAGAAAATGCATAGCGTGAGAAGTAAAGAGACGTGTGAAGGTAGTGAGAGGTGATGAAAGGAATGTTGTTAAACGAAGAGATGGGAAAGAAAGAAAAGAGGCAAAAGAGGAATGGGAAAGAAAAATAATTGAAAGGAATGAATATGAAAAGATAAAGAAATAAAAGAAGGAAGGAAGGGTGAAGCAACAATTAGGGGTCAGGAAAAAAGAGAAAGAAAAATGAGAGAAAACGAGAAAGAGCAGGAAACGCAAGGCTTGGAAGGGATTTAAGAAAACAAGTGCAGTAGTAGTAGTAGTAGTAGTAGTAGTAGTAGTAGTAGTAGTAGCAGGGAAGGAAAGATAAAAAAGGAACACTTGTACAAAAAAAAGAGGAAATAAACTAATGAAACAATGATACGAAGAAGAAATCGTAAAATGAATCAAGAAGGCAAGAAACTGAAAAAAAGAAGAGCTGAGAAAAAAGTGACAGCAAGAGAGAGATAATAGATGTGAGAGAGACGGAAGGAAGGAAGAGGGACGAAGGAGGAGGAGTTCAGGAGGGAACGTGGCAACTAAATCTCCATTCCATTCTAATCAAGTTATACATAAAAAAATATACATGCGTTTTATATCTGCAAATATTTTTTGGTACTTCTGAACCTTTTTTCTACCATTAATTTTACTCATCTTTCTCCTCTTCCTTATTTTCTTATTTTCGTGTTTCTAATTTTATGTTATTCTTGTTTTGATTTTTTATGGTTAATATTTATTTTACTTTTTCATTTATCCCTTGTCTACTTTTTTTCAAATTTTTACTCTTGTATATTTTACTTTCTTCATTTTTTCCGTTTCCGTTTTTACATGATCTCCTCTAGTTTCTTTTTAATTTCCTTTCATAACTAATTCGTATTTATTATTTAAGTTCAACAGCTCACATCATTATTTTGTTTGGGTTTTATATCATTACTGTTATTATTATCATTATTTTTATCAATCTTTACTATTATTATCACCATTAATCTATTGTTATTTACTTCTTTAGGGCAGCATCGTGCTTCATCATGATATCATTTGTTCATACGTAGGAAAAAATAGAGAAAAGTTGTATTCCCAGCCCTAACCGCCCCTCCCTCCCCCCGTGCCTTTCTCTCTCCGTCTCACAACCATCCCTCGCCTCCCTTCCATTAGCACCCATTGAATTATTTTTCCATTAGCCTTCCTTACGTATGGGTATTCAGCCTAACAAACAAACAAAAACTTTTGAACGCCAATCACAAGGGTGTCATGGCGCGCCAAATCCCCCGAGTATTTCTCTGGTTCGTTACTTTTTTTCCATCGCCGAATAATTATTTCTCTCCCTCTCTTCCCCTCGCCCCCTTTCTCTTGGCCTTTGTTTCTCCTCCAATTTTCTTTACTCTTACCCATCTCTATTGTCATACTCTCTCTCTCTCTCTCTCTCTCTCTCTCTCTCTCTCTCTCTCTCTCTCTCTCTCTCTCTCTCTCTCTCTCTCTCTCTCTCTCTCTCTCTCTCTCTCTCTCTCTCTCTCTCTCTCTCTCTTCCCAGTTCCCTAGTTTGGTTGTTATCTTCTTCCCCTTCCACCCTCATTTATTCATTGCTTTATCTTCGTTCCATTTCCCTATTAATAAACATACACTCGCCTTTATTCTCTCTCTCTTCGTACTTCTGTTTCTCCAATGTCTACATTTCTTTGCTTTGTTTCTTTTCTTCTGCGTTTATCCTTATTTTGAATCATCATAACCTCTCATTGATTGTGTTATTTCCCTTTTCCTTTTCATTGCATTTTTTTTTTTACTTATTTTCCTTCTAAAACACCTACACCTCCTCTTTGCATCATTCTTCTCTTTTGTTCTCTTCTTTTTGTAACTTTTCCCTTCGTAGCTCTACTGTCAATTATCTTTTTTATATATTTTTTTTCTTTCATTCTCATAGTCTTTAAGCACTTGGATTTTGTCCCATTCTCGTCCTCTTCGCTCTCCGTCTATTTCTCCTTTTGTTATTTATTTATCTTCCTTACATCTCTAGTCTTCCTCTTTTTCTTCTTCTTACATTCAAAATCTACTTTCTCTGACCTCTCCTATCAGAGTGTCTTCTCCTTCCCCTTTTTCCATCATCCATCAACGCCTTTTTTCCCATCTCCCTTCCTCCTAGTTCCTTCTTCTTCCTCTTCCTAATCACGCTACCCTCACCAACACTCCCTCTTCCTCCATTCTTCTTCCTCTCCCCTCCTTTATTGACCTTTCCTCCACTTCCTTCTTCCCCATTTTTCTTACCCTCTACTCTTTTTCGCAAACCTTCGCCTCTCTTGTCTTTCTGTGCTTTTCCTTCTCGTCTTCTTCCCCTCCTGGTTATGTTTCTCTTATTTTCTTCCTTAATTCCTTTCTGTTTTCTTTTGTCTGGCTTCTTCCTCTTTTCTCTTTCGTTCTATGATTACAACTCCCACTTCTTTTGCGGTTTATTTTTCTCTCTTTTCAATGTCTTCCTAACTTTTTCTAGTTTCTTCTTCCTTCCATTTTACTATTCTTTCTTTCCATTCTTTCCCTTATACGTACCTTTTTTTCTATCTCCTTTTTCATCATATTTACATTTTTTTTTCTAGTCGATAACGATTTCATATTTTTTCGCTTTATCTTTCGTCTCATCTTTTTCATTATTTTCATTCTCACCAAATTCAGTAATTATTTCTCATCTACCAGTCTTTCGTCACCCATGCATTCCATTTTCCATTTTCTTTTCTTATTCCTCTATAGTTTATTTATCTCCACTTTCACGTTCTATAGATTCACCAACCTTCTCTCCTACCTATTAATCTTTGTCCTTCCTCCTCCTCCTCCTTCTCTTCTTCTTTTTTCCTCTATTTTAACCTCCATTTGGCCTGTTCGCATCCGGGCGTTTTGATGCCTATTACCACAAGATTTTTTTTTTCCTAACTTCCTTGGCCAGAGGGGTGACAGCTATTTTTCAACGCCAATTTGCAAAGAAAACTTTACACTGCCATAGGAATGACATAGCATTAAAGACGTGTCCATATAACATGATTAATTGGAATATATTTGGGCATAACGAAGCTATTTCCCGTGCTATAGGATAAAAACCCTCATTACGTAATTGATTTTTTCTGCCAGTGTAAACCGTAGAGCGAAGGACCTAAGATTTTATCATTTTTCAAGTCCTCTACTCAATATTCCCGCCCTCCTCTCCACCACACCCCTTTACACCCTTACACACACTACCTCCTACACCTCACACCTGTCACCCCTAATCTAACCCCTCCCCGCCTCTACCCCCCAGTCCCCAGCGCGCGCATCACCGGCTCGAGAGAGATCTTCATGAAGGCGGGCAGCGACATCAACATCACGTGCGTGGTGAAGGGCGCCATCAGGGGAGCGCCCGTCACCTGGTACCACGTGCTGCCCCGCAACCCACGTGAGTACACACCGGGGGAAGGGGTGGGGGAAGGATGGGTGAGAAGGAGGAAAAAGATGATGAGCTCAAGTGGAGAGGAAAGGGATGCTGTGAAAGTTACGCAATGGATAGGGAAGAGGAGAGAAGGAGAAGGAAAAGAGATAACGAAATAGATGGGAAGGGGAAAAAGGGAAAAGTGATGCTGGGGGGACTACAAGGGGAGAGTAGATGCAGGGAAGGAAAGAAAGGTGAGGAGAAGAAAGGGTATGCAGAAGAGAGAGAAAGACAGATGAGGAAAAAAACGAATGAAAGAGAAACAGAACAGAACAAAGACAAATAAGCAAAGAGAAGATAATACTAACAGAAAAAGCAGGAGTACAAATTGCAGATAAATGACAAGGTGTGTGGAAGGGGAGAGAAAGGAGGGAGGAAGAGGGTTTGTGGTGGAGGGGAGTGTGTGGAGCTGGACGAATGTGGAGAGGAAGGAAGGAAGGAAGGAGGAAAGGAAGGGAAAAAAAGTGTTGTGTATTTTGTTTTAGACTGTGTTACCTTTTTGTTACTTGTTGTTGTTGTTGTTATTTATGTTGTTGTTGTTGTTGTTCACTCTGCAAGACTGAATGCTTTGCTCTTGCATTTTTTTTTCTTTCTTTTTCCTCGTCGAACGAAACTTTTGATATTGCGGATTGTTTCTCTCTCTCCCCCTCTCTCTCTCTCTCTCTCTCTCTCTCTCTCTCTCTCTCTCTCTCTCTCTCTCTCTCTCTCTCTCTCTCTCTCTCTCTCTCTCTCTCTCTCTCTCTTGTCTGTCTTTCCACGCGTGTAGATTCATCTATTCGTATTGACTGTCTGCCTGTCTGTGTGTTTTCTGTCTTTTCTACGTATTTCCTTCTTTGTCTCTTCGTTTCATTCTTAATCAATGTTATTTTTCCCATTTTTTTATTAATTTTTCTTGCGTTTCACATTTTAATATATTGATGTTATTATTTTCCTCTTTGTAGCCGTTCATTTCTATCACTTTATCGGAAAATCTCTCTCCCTTCTTTTTCGTAATCCACAGTCTGCTTTTCTTAATAATCTACATTTAGTTTCTTTCATAGTTTTATTTTTTTTCCAGTTATTCTTTTTGCAATATTCCAGCCTTTTTAAAATCAAATATTCCTCATCTTCATGTCTTCCGCCTGCTCCTCCTCTCCTCGCGGCCTCTCCCCAGCGCCACTAATTCACTCTCGCCTCGTGCATATAATTTTCCTTTATGCGGTTCCTTTACGTGCCTCCGCCGAGCCGCCTCCTTTGCCTTAGAAATCAGACCCTGAGACCCGTATTCCTGTTTTTTTTTTCATCAACCACCACCACCACTAACATCACTACCACCACCTCCAGCAAAACCCAATCGCATACACACCATCTGGACAACATTATCAATCCATACCACACCACACACCACCACCATCACCTCATCAGTAATTTGTATCACCACCTCTATAACTTCCACCACCACTACCAGCACCACACACTCACACACACACACACAGCTCTTTCTCGAACACCATCAATCCACACTACCAACACCACTACCAACACCACCACCAACACCACCACTGTTTTCACTTGTAGCACTCCATACACTTGTTTTCCCCTCCTCGTCCTCCCAAAGAGTTTTTCGACCTCGCTTTTCACCACAGGGTTGAGGGAAAAAAAGGACATGTAAGGGAGAGGAGGGAAGGACAGGTGTGAAGGAGAAGGTGAAGGGAACTGAAGGAAGAGGAGGAGGAGGAGGAGGAGTACAGGAAAGGAAAAGCAAACAGCAACAGACCTCTTGGTCGTAACTAGGCTGTTTGTTGTTGCTACCATCTACTCTAATCTACGAGTCAGAGACACAGGACAGCAAAGGTGAAGGCTCCTCCCCTCCCACCAGTCCCTCTAGCCGAGGCTGGCATGAAAAGGAAGAATACCATGTAGTGTAGAAAAACTACAATGGAATTTTGTATGGATAGAAGGAAGATCATACACGACAACTAAGCTAACACTACTTTCTGTTAGACCGGAACAAAATAGCGGATGTTCGGGTTAGCTTCTAAATATTTGTCTAATCGGTTTTTCAACGTGCAAATAGTTTCGCTTTCGACGACGTTTTGATGCAAACCATTCCACACACTGATGCCACGGTTGAAGAAGTGTTTTGATTCATTTGAGTTGAAACACTTCCTCGTTATTTTGTATCCATTGTTTCTTGTTACACTTGATTGAGAGACTAAAATAATCATGAACATTAACGTTGTCGAATCCCTTGATAATTTTAAACACTTCTACAAGGTCACCTCTTTGCCTGCGCTTTGATAAGCTGAATAAGTTAAGTTCTTTAAATCTGTCTGCATACGGTTTGTTTCGCAGCCTAGGGATCATTTTAGTACCTCGACGCTGCACCCTCTCGAGTTTATCTATATCTTTTCTCTAATAGGGAGACCAAAACTGAACGCAGTACTCAAGATGTGGGCGAACTGACGGATTGTACAGTGTCAATATTACTTTTTCTGATTTATGTTCAAATGTACGACCAATAAATCCGATCAGTTTGTTGGTAATTTTTACTACTTCTGTGCAATGTTGACTCGGTTAAGATCGTTCGAAATTATTTCTCCAGGAGGAGGAGGAGGAGGAGGAGGAGGAGGAGGAGAGGAACATAGTAAAGGTTCAGTGTGCAAGGGAAGGAAAAATAAGAGGAGGAAAGGAAGGGGTTTTAAAGAACGAAAGGGAAAGAATGAGAAGAAAAGGGGAAGGGGTGGAGAAAGATGGATTCAAGTATATGTTTGAAGGGAGGAAAAGGAGGTGGAGGTCGAGGAGAAGGAGATAGAGCTTTGGTAGCGAGAGGGAAGGGAGAGCTGGAGGAGGAGGAGGGTCGAGGAAAGGAATGCAGCTAAGTACGAATACGAAGAAAAATAATAATAAAAATATAGTCTTGGTTGTGAGAAAGATAAATAAAAATAGCAAAAAGTTACGTAGAGGAGGGAAAAATACTGGAATTCTATTATAATATATTCACTTTTTGGGGGGAGTGCGAATGTGATTCTCTCTCTCTCTCTCTCTCTCTCTCTCTCTCTCTCTCTCTCTCTCTCTCTCTCTCTCTCTCTCTCTCTCTCTCTCTCTCTCTCTCTCTCTCTCTCTCTCTCTCTCTCTCTCTCTGCTGGACAAGTACCGTAGGCTCATCCAGCAGTATAAGACTAAATCCCCTAATATTTTGATTTCAGGAATTCTACCACGGACATGGGATGAGGGCGACTTCTACAGTAAGGCCTTCAGCCTCAACAACCGCCTGCAGACTCTCTGCGGAGAGCTTGACGTCGAATTCTTTAACGCCTGGAACGATTTCTACGGCCAGAGTAAACTTTCCAAAGGGACGGCATACACCTGTCCCCATCGGGGCAGCCAGATTTGGAAGGCTCCTCAACAACGCCGTACGTAACGCCCGAACAACAAAAAACGACTCTCAGCCACGTCCTTCCATCCCGCCCGTGTAAATAGACACCTCACACCGCAACAGACTCGTAACATTGAACCCTCCAGTACCTCTATTACCAAGCTTCAAGATAACCTAAGAGTCCTTAGTTTCAATGCGCGTAGCCTAAGAAACAAATTTGATGAACTGCGATGTCTTGCTCTGACAGAAAACTTTGACGTAATTGCTATAACCGAAACATTTATCGACACCACTAATATTGATTTAAGTTCCGAATACAACATAGATGGCTACAGATTCTTCAACAATGATCGTGTAAACCGTAGAGGGGGTGGTGTCGCCCTTTTTGTCAAAAGCTACTTGCAACCTACTGACAAAACACCAAGAAACAGTATCGTTGAACATTTGTGCGTGCGAGTAAACATTGCAAAAGTCAATTTAAATATATCTGTCACTTACAGGCCTCCGGGGCAATCACTTGATGGCGATCTTGAAATGTACAGCGTCTTAAGGCAGTCACTTAATAACAGCGACTCACTGATACTAGGAGACTTTAACCTCCCCAATATCGACTGGGCGACACTGTCGGTAACAGAAGGTGAGTCCCATAGAATGATCGAATTTCTAGAGGAAAATTATCTAAGCCAAATGGTTTCTGAACCAACTCGACAAAATAACATACTTGACCTTGTTATAGCGACCCAAGATAACCTAGTCAGTAATGTCACGGTAGGAGAACACCTCGGTTCCTGCGATTATAAACTAGTGCGCGTTGACATTAGAGCTCAAACATCGGTGACTGAAAATAAAGTTAAGGTGCCCAATTTCAAAAGAGCCAACTTCGTAGAAATCCGACGAAAACTAATAGATATGCAACTATCAGATGACGGCAATGCAGAGGACGCCTGGCTAAACTTTAAAAATCACTTACTCACTCAGCAGGACACATTTGTCCCCTTGTGCGAGAAGCGAATTAACACTAATAAAAGTCCACCTTGGTTTAATAGCGAAATTAAACACTCAGTCAAGGACAGAAAATTGTCTTACAGGTTAAAGAAAGACCAAAGCACGCCCGAAAACATTAAATTTTACAATGATGCAAGGCGACGAGTAAAAAGATTAGTGCATCAGGCAAAGCGTAGATATGAAGAAAATATTGCAGCCAACTGTAAAAATAATCCGAAATCCTTCTTCAGTTACATAAACAACAGAAAGGCGATCAGAAGTGGAATTGGACCTTTAACAAACAGCGACGGTGCACTAGTGACTGACAGCCAACACGTTGCAAACCTATTAAATAATTACTTTTCCTCGGTGTTTAATAATAACAGTCCTCCCACCACCACCACCAACACCAGTACTAATGTAAATCCCGAGCATGCATTGTCTAACTTTGAAATAAAACCCGATGAAGTCCTTAAAGCCCTCAAATCACTTAAAACAAATAAAAGTCCTGGACCTGATAAAGTATATCCAACTCTGCTGAAAGAAACAAAGAGCGAAATACTCTCCTCCCTCACAACCGTATTCAATATGTCCTTGCGACAAGGCATTGTCCTTCAGATTGGAAAAAGGCTAACGTGACACCGATTTTTAAGAAAGGAGACAAAAAGTACCAGGTAATTACAGGCCCATTAGTCTAACTTCGGTTGTAGGTAAGCTACTTGAGGGCATAATTAGAGACAAAATTGTGAGTTACCTTGAAAGCCACTCATTAATTGGGGACTCACAACATGGCTTCCGAAACAAAAGATCCTGCCTATCAAATCTATTAACCTTTTATAACGACCTCTTCACTGTTTATGACGTAACCAAATCACTGGACGTAGTCTATCTTGATTTCCAGAAAGCGTTTGATAAAGTCCCGCATCATAAATTACTTTACAAATTAAAGCAAATAGGTATTGACGGTCAGGTAAACCAATGGATCGCGAATTGGTTGAGCAACAGACAACAAAGAGTAGTGATTGACGGATTTAACTCAGAGTGGGCGCCTGTCACTAGTGGCGTCCCTCAGGGCTCGGTTCTTGGCCCAGTGCTCTTCATTATTTACATCAACGACGTGGATGTTGGACTCAATAACCGCATTAGTAAATTTGCAGACGACACAAAGATTGGTAACTCGGTTCTCACTGACGAAGACAGGCAAAGCCTCCAAGAGGATTTGCACAAAATTTCAGCTTGGTCGGATAGATGGGAGATGCCCTTTAACGTAGACAAGTGCCAGGTCCTTCAAGTTGGAACGAGGAATAAACAGTTTGATTACGAAATGCGCGGCGTTAAACTCAAAAGCGTTCAATGCGTCAAGGACTTGGGGGTCAAAATCGCGTCAAACCTCAAATTCTCACAGCAATGCATCGATGCAGCAAATAAAGCGAACATAATGTTGGGCTTCATTAAAAGAGACTTTTTATTTAAGAATAAAGATGTAATACTCCCGCTCTACAACAGTTTAGTCAGACCCCACTTGGAATATGCGGTACAGTTTTGGTCTCCTCACCATGCAAAGGATATTGCTAAATTAGAAGGTGTTCAGCGTCGGGCAACGAAAATTATCCCTTCCTTGCGCAACAAATCCATCGAAGAAAGGCTTTCTACCCTTAATATGTTCTCTCTTGAGAAACGTCGCCTCCGAGGAAAACTGATCGAATGTTTTAAAATACTTAATGGTTTCACGAATGTAGACAGATCAACATTGTTTATGATCGATGACACTTTGCGCACGAGGAACAATGGCGTAAAACTCAGATGTAGACAAGTAAATTCAGACTGCACCAAATTTTTCTTCACCAACGTTGTAGTGCGAGAATGGAATAAGCTCCCATCATCAGTGGTCCAGTGTAACACGATTGACTCCTTCAAAAATAAGCTCGACCGTCACTTCCTTCAACTTAATATCAACTAGAGTAGAAATGCAACGTTTTGGAGTCTTCTGATTAATGTAAAATCACTTAGGTTTAAGGACAGACCACCAAGTCTGGACCATGGGGTCTGTGTGGTCTGATTTTCTATGTAAATCTATGTAAATCTCTCTCTCTCTCTCTCTCTCTCTCTCTCTCTCTCTCTCTCTCTCTTAACGTTCGTCTATTCTTTTCATATTTCATTTTATATTTTCCTTCTCTCTGTTATCTATTATTCTTTCCTTTTCTTGTTTTGTTTTATTCTTTTCCTTTTATTCCTCTTCTCTTTTTCCTATTCTTTCGTTTTTCACTTCATCGGAATTTGAGTCTCCACAGGCATGCATTTTTTTCGATCCTTTCTCTCCCTCTTTTTCTCTCCTTCACTCTTCTCTCCATTTCCGCCGCGGCCTCTCTTCCTCCAGACACAAAGCATTTCCTAATACCATTCTCCTGTCTGTCCTCTCCTTCTCATCCCCGTCTTCTCTCCACCCGCTGAGAAGATGAAGGAGAGAGAGAGAGAGAGAGAGAGAGAGAGAGAGAGAGAGAGAGAGAGAGAGAGAGAGAGAGAGAGAGAGAGAGAGAGAGAGAGAGAGAGAGAGAGAGAGAGAGAGAGAATAATTAAATAAACAGTAGAAAACTCCTTTCTTGACGTTAACTTTCCTGGATACATTTCATAAGGGATCAAACTAGTTTTAAATAGTTTCTCACCCTCTTACCCTTGCCCCCCTTCTCTCCCCTCTCTCCTCCCTCCTTCTCTGTGTTTTCCTTCATCTATTTTAGCTTTCTTTCTGTTGGTCAGGTACTTGTCGACACTTGTAATCATTGGATAGACAAACACTGAACAAACTAAAGTCCGTATATTCTATGGAAATTAACAGAGAAAGGACGGGTACATGCGTACGCGATACAGAGACGGGGTGAACTGGCCCCTGAGGCACTGCCAGCCTCTGAGGGGCCACAACGGTCAAAACCGCTGACACCGAGGGATTAGTGTTGCCCCAGGCAAGGTGCCTATATTCAAAACTAACATTACCCACATCTCCTCCACCCTTCACGCTCATAGTCCTAGTCTTGAGCGGGTGCCTTGCTCTGAGCCACTCCGAGCGACAGGGCACAGCGAGGTGAGGTGAGTCCGGGCGTGGAGGAGACTCGTCCACGGCCGGGGTGTCGACTGCAGGGGGCAGAACCGGCCGAAGAAAACGGCGGTCTCTCCACAAGATGCGGCCGCTCGGCATCCGGACGTGATAGGCCCTAGACCGGCCGGCGCCCATTACCGTGCCCACCTTGTCCCAACGCTGCGTGGTTGGGTCCTGGATGCGCACGAGAGCACCTATCTTCAGCGGCTGAAGCGGGCGGGCATGGGCGTCATACCGGGCCTTGGCATCTCGGGCACAGGTAGCGGCGCGGCGGTCACAGCTCTCGGCTCTGGCCTGCCACTCCTTCGCGAAGGCTTTGGCATGGGCAGGGACACAGGAACGGAGAGGACAGCCGACTCGAAGACTCAGTTTGTATCAAATCTTCTTCAAGGATTTTTTTTTCCTTTTCTTATTACTATTCAAAATAGCTCCATTACCATGTATCCTAATGACAATTTAGTCAATTTATTTTTCTAGGATGTATTTTGTAAATAACTATTCGAGCTATTATTTTGTTTTCTCGGAATAGTGCTGAGCTTCCACGTCCACGACTCTAGCCCTGTTTACCTCGCCCTGTATGTACTTTGCCCATTTATTGTTACTTCCATGATTATTTTTATTGTCATTGGTATTTCCCGATGTTGTACCGTTAGGCGGGCCCTGACTTGTATATATTTTCTTTACTGCAACCATAATAGGCCCTCGTTTAACTAGTACACATTGCGACACTGTAACATGGGTAGGTACACTGATTTAAAAGTCGGGTGAGCCGCGAGGTCGCGACTTTTTCCGTGACCGAGCGATGTAATGTGTATATTATAACATACATGTGAATGTGTGAATGTACGTCGTATCGCCATGGCCCAGCGGCGTCAGGACGTTACACACAGACGCTGCGTTGTGCTTAGGAGGTGCTCCTTTCTGTGGGAACGGTGTTGATTCAGCAAGCATGGTGCCGCCGGCCGCTCCTGTACCGAGAGACGCCGGAGCAGATCATAGCGGGCGGCGGACGAGCACAGGACTTCTCGGAGTGTGCGTACGACTTACGACTCGTCCACAAAATACTGTAACTATTCTGTGAATATATTTAAAAAGCAATACAACCATTTAATCAACCAGAGAGAGAGAGAGAGTAAATTAAGTGAACTCAAAGTGAACTTAACGGCTCCGCTCGGCCAACACATAACCCACATCACTTAACTAAAAGGCTATTGTGTTGTGTCACGACTTCTATCAACTGGAGAAAGCAGGCAACGGTACACCGGACCTGACGTGAGATAACAGTTCGCGCCTTAATCAAAAACACACAAAAAAACAGCTTACAAAAAGGCTAACAGTCTCGGTATCGGTGAGGAATCGCGAGCCACACAGAACCAGGCGGAACTTTCCTCCTCCGTGGTCCTGCAGGAGGGCGTAACCTACGCCGTACAGGCGCGAGGCGTCCGTCTGCAGGGTGGTGGGGAGGGCTGGGTTGAACGTGGCAAGGACCGGAGGACTTGACAGGGCCTCCTTCATCTTTTGGAAGGCCTGGGCATGGTCAGGTGTCCACGTGAACGTCCTTTTCGGGCTCATCAGGGGACGAAGAGGTAAGGCGGTGGCGGTGATGTCGGGAGAGCATTCTGCCAGCTGGTTCACCAATCCATGAAGGACCTGAGATCCGTCAGATTGGCAGGCGTGGCGAAGTCTGCTATAGCTCGCACTTTCTCCGGGTCGGCCGCAATACCATCCCCTGAGAGCCGGTAACCGCAGAAGGACACAGTCGGAGCAGCCACGACAAACTTCTCGGGGTTGAGAGTGATGCCGTGCGTCCTGTACCGAGATAGTACCTTATCGATGCTGCGGAGGTGCGTGAGGTAGTCTTTGTCGGAGAGCAGCACGTCGTCCACTACCTTCACACAGTTGGTCACGCCTTGGAGTGCCGTGTCGCCGCGTAAACAGAAGGCGTCGCCCGTGGCGGCCAAACCCACGGGACCTCGACAGTAGCGAAAGCGTCAGTAAGGCGTGATGAAAGTGGTGAGTGGCTGGGCCCTCTGCCAGCGGAATCTGCCAGTAACCACAAAGGGCGTCGACCGTCGTGAAGAACCGCGCCTCCGGGTCCACGCTCCGTATTGCTGTGAAGGGCGTGGGCGAAGGGTGGGCTGGACGGGACACCTGGCTGTTTAGCTTCGACAAGTCGGTGGTGATGCGGACGCCACCGTTGAAGCAGCCACAGCCACTAAGGGGTGACACCAAGGGGATGGGTCGTCGCCCGCGGGGGCAATGACGCCTTGAGTCACCATAGAATCCAGTTCTTGCTTGACTGCATCCCTGAAGGCGAGAGGGATGACCTTGGGAGTATGTATGGCGAACGGCTGCGCGCCCTCCCGCAGGTGGATTCTCATCCTTCAATGGCGCGGTCCTTAAGGCCTCCTTCGTCACCAGCACGTCCGAGTACTCCTTCAGGAAGTACTCGCCAGCTCCCGACGAGGACGTGTGGATCTGGAGGGCGGGTGGTGGCTGCGTGTGCTGGCTTGGATGAGGTGCGGAGGCCGCTGCGTGGCCTTGGGTGGCGCGCGGTCCGCTGCTGCCCCGCGCCTCGCTTACCCGGGCGGCGGCCGCGGCGGGCCGGGCGGCTGGTATCTGCCTCGGGAAGTCAGCGGGAACCACACCCAGCGCCTTGCAGTGCTCCCACGAGAGCAGAGGCGTAGTAAGAGAGGACTGCACGTCGATCCAACCTCCACACGACCTATCGCCGTACGTGAGCTCTACTTGGAAGGAGCCCACCGCAGCTTGCATCTATGAGCCGTCCGCGTTGTAATAGTTGATGGCAGGGGGCGGTTGCAAGTCGCGTTGGTGGAGGCCTAAGCTCTTGAGGTGCTGAAGGCCTATCACCGTGACATCAGCGCCGGTGTCGGGTATCACGTCAATCCGGCCAGACGTGTCGACCTGGGTGACAGCGACGCGGATGGTGGGGAAAGGTTGGGCCCTGGGGCGCGTGTTGGAGTCCACTCGCCGGACGTGGCCCGCACGCTCCTCGGAGTGGCGCGGGGCCGTGTCGGGTGGCTGCGTCCGAACCACGCCAAGGGAAGGACCCTCCTTCGGTTTGGGTTTTTTGGGCTTGTTGAGGCTGCAGAATCGGTCGTAGTGCCCCACGCGAAGGCACACGCCGCATTGAACCCCTTTGGCGGAACACTTAACGGTGTACATCCTGTGCCCCTCGCGGCCACAACCGTGGCAGGGTGCCGCGGCGGCTGGGCACGGCTTGGAGCCGTGCTGCGTGTCACAGCTGCTGCAGGCTGTGCTGGAGGGGGGCGTGGATGTTTTGGCACCAGCTTTCTCCGCGTGGGCCGCCTTCTTACCCTTCTTGTACTGTGAGACGCCTCTTACTGGAGTTGGAGGGGTCTCTATTTCAGAGTACGTCACATCGGTGGCCTCATACGACCGACATTTCGTCACTGTCTCTTGAAGCGTGCGGGAGGCGTCCATGGTGATAAGCTCTCGCCTCAACTCCCCGTTGCCAACTCCCATCAACAAGGCATGCTTCATCCAGACTTCCTCGCAACGTGCCCCTGAGCACACTTCAATCTCTTCCGAAAGACCCTTGAGACGTGCGTAGAAGTCGGTGAAGCTCTCACCCTCGGCTTGCTTACAGGTGGAGAAGGCACGGCGACGGATCGCTTCGTTATTCTGACCCTTCACGTGCTCCTGCAGAAGGTCAAGCACCTCTTCCACCGTGTGCGGGGAGTCGACGGGGATCTGAAGCGAGGTCTCCAAATCACTCAGTGTCTTCGTGGAGAAGCACGTCCTCAGCTCTGCACGCTGCATGTCTTGTGGCATGTTCGACAGGCGACGCATTGTGACGTGATCATTCCACCGCCTCCTCCATATCCGGAATTGTCGGAACGTCCCATCATGAGCGAGAGGCGGAGGAGTGGCGGCGGAGGCCTTGATGGGGGCCTTCTCGGTTGGAGGGGAGACGCGCTGCTGCGTGGCACTCGTAAGCAGTGCCTCGATGCGCTGTGTGTCTTCCTCGCGACGCACACGCTCTTCCTCGCGCCGAAGCCGTTCGTCTTCCCGACGCACTCGCTCTTCCTCGCGGCGTTGTGCCGCGTCCTCTTCCCGACGCACTCGCTCTTCCTCGCGGCGTTGTGCCGCGTCCTCTTCCCGACGCACTCGCTCTTCCTCGCGGCGTTGTGCCGCGTCCTCTTCCCGACGCACTCGCTCTTCCTCGCGGCGTTGTGCCGCGTCCTCACGCATCCATTGTAGAAAGCACGACATGTCCATCCCTTGCGAGGCGGAGGAGGAGGAAGGGGAGGGAGGCGTGGGTGCCTCTTCCCTGCCCTCGGGCTGCACGGGCTCCGATGGTTTATCCATCAGGGGCGAGGTAGCGGGGGTGGCGGGCGAGGTGGCGGTGGCGTTACTCCTGGTGTTCCGAACACCGCGCTTGCCAATATGTACACTTAATACTGCGTTATTTCAACGATATATAGGGGCGGCGCCTCGACAGCTCGAACCGCATATAAATCGTAAATAACCATACAGCAATAAGCGGAGTTCACAGGTGGGTGTGGCCCTGGGCCTCACTCACCGGCACAGGTCAATAAGGGCACGCACGGAATGCGGGCGGCTGGCCGTTACGCCAACCGGCTTGTGCACTGCTTTTCACTATTTCTCTTTCCACAGAATCCTACTCACTGCGCCATGTTGGTCAGGTACTTGTCGACACTTGTAATCATTGAACAGACAAACACTGAATAAACTAAAGTCCGTATATTATATGGAAAGTAACAGAGAAAGGACGGGTACATGCGTACGCGATACAGAGACGGGGTGAACTGGTCCCTGAGGCACTGCCAGCCTCTGAGGGGCCACAACGGTCAAAACCGCTGACACCGCGGGATTAGTGTTGCCCCAGGCAAGGTGCCTATATTCAAAACTAACATTACCCACACTTTCCTTCTAACTTTATATGCAACTAAAATTTTAATTGCTCTCCGTTACCTTCCTTTTCTCTCTCTCTCTCTCTCTCTCTCTCTCTCTCTCTCTCTCTCTCTCTCTCTCTCTCTCTCTCTCTCTCTCTCTCTCTCTCTCTCTCTCTTCCATTATTCCCTTTCTCCCAGCTTTTCGTTTTTTCCTTTTTCATTCTTACGCGGCATCCAAAATTCTCCCCGTCTACCTTTCCCTCTTTTCGCTCCCCATTCCATTCCTCTCCCCTTCCTTTCCCCCATCGTTCCTTCTTATTCTCCTTCAAACCTTACCTAAGAGAATTGTTTACATTTCATATTTTTTTGTCTTGTTTTTCTTTTAATGTAGTTCAACCACAAAATGTTTTCCTTACTATATATATATATATATATATATATATATATATATATATATATATATATATATATATATATATATATATATATATATATATATATATATATATATATATATATATATATATATATATATATATATATATATATATATATATATATATATATATATATATATATATATATATATATATATATATATATATATATATATATATATATATATGTATACATATATATATATATATATATATATATATATATATATATATATATATATCCGAGTATGTACTTTTCCGATTTCCCGTGGAATGATTACTGCTTCCAGGATAGAGACCCCTCTGTGTGTGCGTTGCGCTTCACAGAGGTGATTGTCTCTGGAATGGAGGCATACATTCCACGTACTTTCTCTCCTCCTCATGCTAAAAAGCCTTGGTTTAATCACACTTGTTCTCGTGCTATTAAAGATAGAGAGGCAGCTCACAAAAGGTTCCAGAGCCTTCGAACTCCCACTAACTTTGACCTATACATTTCAGACCGGAATCGTGCCAAATCTATTCTCCGGATTACCAAAACTTCTTTTATAAATAGAAAATGTCACTCCTTGCTTCTTCTAATTCTTCTCGTGACTTCTGGCATCTAGCCAAAAATATCTCCTCCAATTTCACTTCTTCCTCTTTCCCTCCTCTCCTTAACACTGACGGCAGCACTGCCGTCTCATCTGTCTCTAAGGCTGAACTCTTCGCTCAAACTTTCTGTAAGAACTCCACCTTGGACGATTCTGGGCATATTCCTCCTACTCATCCCCACTCTGACTCCTTTATCCCTGTTATTAAGATTCTTCCTAATGATGTTTTCTATGCCCTCTCTGGCCTCAACTCTCAGAAGGCTTATGGACCTGATGGAGTGCCTCCTATTGTCCTTAAAAACTGTGCTTCTGTGCTGACACCCTGCCTAGTCAAACTCTTTCGAAAGATATATCTATCTTTCCTTCCTGCTGGAAGTATGGCTTTGTACAGCCTGTGCCTAAGAAGGGTGACCGCTCGAATCCCTCAAACTACCGCCCAATAGCCTTACTCTCATGTCTATCTAAAGCTTTTGAATCAATCCTTAACCGGAAGATTCAAAAGCACCTTTTCACTTCTAATCTTCTATCTGATCCCCAGTATAGATTCCGCAAGGGGCTTTCTACTGGCGATCTTCTTGCTCTATTAATTGACTCTTGGTCATCCTTTCTTAGCAGTTTCGGTGAAACTTTCTCTTTTGCGCAAGACATATCGAAAGCCTTCGATAGAGTCTGGCACCAGTCTTTGCTTTCTAAACTGCCCTCTTTCGGATTCTATCCCTCTCTCTGTTCCTTTATCTCCAGTTTCCTTTCCGGCCGTTCTATCTCTGCGGTGGTAGACGGTCACTGTTCTTCCCCTAAACCTACCAACAGTAGTGTTCCACAGGGCTCTGTCCTATCACACACTCTCTTCCTGTTATTCATCAATGATCTTCTTGCCATAACAAACTGTCCTTTCCACTCATACGCTGATGACTCCACTCTGCATTATTCAACTTCTTTCAATAGAAGACCCTCTCAACAGGAAGTACATGATTCCAGACTGGAGGCTGCAGAACGCTTAACCTCAGACCTTGCTATCATTTCCGAATGGGACAGAAGGAACAATGTGTCCTTCAATGCCTCAAAAACTCAGTTTATCCACCTATCAACTCGACACAATCTTCCAAACACCTATCCCCTATTCTTCGACTACACTCAGCTGTCACCGTCTTCAACACTAAACATCCTCGGTCTATCCTTAACTCAAAATCTCAATTGGAAACTTCACATTTCCTCTCTCGCTAAATCAGCTTCCCCGAGGCTGGGCGTTCTGTATTGTCTCCGCTAGTTCTTCTCCCCCGCGGAGTTGCTATCCATATACAGGGGCCTTGTCCGCCCTCGTATGGAGTATGCATCTCACGTGTAGGGGGGCTCCACTCACACAGCTCTTCTGGACAGAGTGGAGTCTAAGGCTCTTCGTCTCATCAGCTCTCCTCCTCCTACTGATAGTCTTCTACCTCTTAAATTCCGTCGCGATGTTGCCTCTCTTTCTGTCTTCTATCGATATTTCCACGCCGACTGCTCTTCTGAACTTGCTAACTGCATGCCTCCCCCCCTCCCGCGGCACCGCTGCACACGACTTTCTACTCATGCTCATCCCTATACTGTCCAAACCCCTTATGCAAGAGTTAACCAGCATCTTCACTCTTTCATCCCTCACGCTTGTAAAATCTGGAACAATCTTCCTTCATCTGTATTTCCTCCTGCCTACGACTTGAACTCTTTCAAGAGAAGGGTGTCAGGACACCTCTCCTCCCGAAGTTGACCTCTCTTTCGGCCACCTCTTATGATTCTTTTTTTAGAGCAGCGAGTAGCGGTTTTTTTTATTTTTATTATTGTTTCCTTTTTTGTGCCCTTGAGCTGCCTCCTTTGTTGTAAAAATATATATATATATATATATATATATATATATATATATATATATATATATATATATATATATATATATATATATATATATATATATATATATATATATATATATATATATATATATATATATATATATATATATATATATATATATATATATATATATATATATATATATATATATATATATATATATATATATATATATATATATATATATATATATATATATATATATATATATATATATATATATATATATATATTGGATCCTTCTTTTCTTGTATTTTAATTATTAATTTTTTATTTCATTTGCATTAGCTTGTATTAAAACAACTCTTTTTTCACTCATTAACTACTCCATAAATGATCTCACCGTCTCGTATCCCTGGTAGCGTGATCCGGCTTAAGTTGTTATTGGAGACTGGTGTTCGGGGATAAACAAGGGAAAAAGAAAATATATTTTTTTAAAAATTAAACGAAAGTAATTGCCTTACGCAATATTCTATGCTCAGACGATCATAACGCTGGCATATTCAGCAATGGATACAACATATGACAAACGACATGTCTCTAAACATAATACTACAATTTGTGCTCAGTTGTTGCCAATAATAATAACACTCGTCATTCCACAAGCAGTGGTTTGTTTCTCTCTGCTTACATCACAATATTTAAATACTCTCCTCACATCCTGATAACACATTCCTATAATATAATCTACTACAATTTCACGGAAGCACCAAATTATACCACATCCAGTGGTTTCTACCTTTGCTTTACATCGCAAACAAATAATCACAATCCTGTCCCACTCACAATCCTACAACACATCTCCTACATTATAATCTCCAGGACAAAACAATCGGTTTCCCTTAGATTCTCGAATTTTTACTCACGATTAAGATCACAACAGCCATTCTCAGCTGAGTGAGTAGCAGGTCTGCTTGAAGCGAGTGCAAGGCTCGGTCTGCCCATATCACTGTTGTCTAGTTCACATTTTTCCTTGCTTGAGGCGGAACTACATCTTTGACACGCCTTCATTTTCTACATAACCAGTAGCCAATACTTCCTGTCAACAACCATTGGCTCGCTCATTATGTTATATTGTTTACTTCTCCTACTATTTGTGATTTCACTCTTAAGACACTCCCACAGTGACTTCTCTTTTCAGTTATTCGCTTATAGCATTTCGTCACACCTCACGTGACATGTTAGAGTCCTCTTGAATGGTTATCCACACTTCCTGACCACGCCTACTGGGTATCTGTTTTCTGTATGTGGGTCTGGGTATTTTCCATAACCTGTCAGTAGTGTTAGTGCTGATCAGATGTTTACAACTTTGTATATCTGACTAATTGCTTTCCTTCCCTCTCCTATCATATTTACAATTCTTGTCTCCATATCTCCACTCGGTATTTGCCTCTGATTGGGGTCTCTATTAATTAACTGTGCTGCTATGGTCGTCTTCTGTTTGTCCATATTCTGGGTCCCAACATATATATATATATATATATATATATATATATATATATATATATATATATATATATATATATATATATATATATATATATATATATATATATATATATATATATATATATATATATATATATATATATATATATATATATATATATATATATATATATATATATATATATATATATATATATATATATATATATATATATATATTTTTACAGCAAAGGAGACAGCTCAAGGGCACAAAAAACTAAACATTAATAAAAAAAAGCCCGCTACTCGCTGCTCCTAAAAAGAATCCAAAGAGGTGGCCGAAAGATAGGTCAGTTTCGGGAGGAGTGTCCTGATACCTCCTCTTGAAAGAGTTCAAGTCGTAGGCAGGAGAAATATATATATATATATATATATATATATATATATATATATATATATATATATATATATATATATATATATATATATATATATATATATATATATATATAATTTTTTTTTTTTACAACAAAGGAGGCAGCTCAGGGGCACACAAAAAAAGAAAACAATAATAAAAAAAAGCCCGCTACTCGCTGCTCCTAAAAAAGAAACAAAAGAGGTGGCCGAAAGCAAGAACAAATACGGGAGGAGAGGTGTCCTGATACCCTCCTCTTGAAAGAGTTCAAGTCGTAGGCAGGAGGAAATACAGATGAAGGAAGATTGTTCCAGAGTTTACCAGCGTGAGGGATGAAAGAGTGAAGATACTGGTTAACTCTTGCATAAGGGGTTTGGACAGTATAGGGATGAGCATGAGTAGAAAGTCGAGTGCAGCGGGGCCGCGGGAGGGGGGGAGGCATGCAGTTAGCAGTTCAGAAGAGCAGTCAGCGTGGAAATATCGATAGAAGATAGAAAGAGAGGCAACAATGCGGCGGAATTTTAGAGGTAGAAGACTATCAGTATGAGGAGGAGAGCTGATGAGACGAAAAGCCTTAGCCTCCACTCTGTCCAGAAGAGCTGTGTGAGTGGAGCCCCCCCCACACATGAGATGCATACTCCATACGAGGGCGGACAAGGCCCCTGTATATGGACAGCAACTGTGCAGGGGAGAAGAACTGGCGGAGACGGTACAGAACGCCCAGCCTCGAGGAAGCTGATTTAGTAAGAGATGAGATATGAAGTTTCCAGTTGAGATTTTGAGTTAAGGATAGACCGAGGATGTTTAGTGTTGAGGAAGGTGATAGCTGGGTGTTGTCAAAGAATAGGGGATAGTTGTTTGGAAGATTTTGTCGAGTGGATAGGTGGAGAAACTGTGTTTTTGAGGCGTTGAAGGACACCCGGTTCTTCTTGCCCCAATCGGAAATAATAGTAAGGTCTGAGGCTAAGCGTTCTGCAGCCTCCAGCCTTGAGTCGTTAAGTTCCTGTAGGGTGGGTCTTCTATTAAAAGAAGTTGAGTAATGCAGAGTGGAATCATCGGCGTAGGAATGGATAGGACAGTTCGTTTTGGAAAGAAGATCATCAATGAACAACAGAAAAAGAGTGGGAGATAGGACAGAACCCTGTGGGACACCACTGTTAATAGATTTAGGAGAAGAACAGTGACCGTCTACCACGGCAGAAATAGAACGGTCAGAAAGGAAACTGGTGATAAAGGTACAGAGAGAAGGATAGAAACCGTAGGAGGGTAGTTTGGAAAGCAAAAATGTGTGCCAGACCCTATCAAAACCTTTTGATATGTCCAGCGCAATAGCAAAAGTTTCACCGAAACGGCTAAGAGAGGATGACCAAGAGTCAGTTAAGAAGGCTAGGAGATCACCAGTAGAACGCCCCTTGCGGAACCCATACTGGCGATCAGATAGAAGGTCAGAAGTGGAAAGGTGCTTTTGAATCCTCCGGTTAATGATTGATTCAAAAAGCATTAGATAGACAAGAAAGTAAAGCTATAGGACGGTAGTTTGAGGGATTGGAGCGGTCACCCTTCTTAGGCACAGGCTGTATGAAGGCATACTTCCAGCAAGAAGGAAAGGTAGATGTTGACAGGCAGAGGCGAAAGAGTTTGACCAGGCAGGGTGACAGCACGGAGGCACAGTTTTTAAGGACAATAGGAGGCACTCCATCAGGTCCATAAGCCTTCTGAGGATTGAGGCCAGAGAGGGCATAGAAAACATCATTTTGAAGAATCTTTATAACAGGCATAAAGGAGTCAGAGGGGGGACGAGTAGGAGGAATATGCCCAGAATCGTCTAGAGTGGAGTTTTTAGAAAAAGTTTGAGAGAAGAGTTCAGCCATAGAGATTGATGAGACGGCAGTGTTGCCGTCAGGACTGAGGAGTGGAGGGAAAGATGAAGAAGTGAAGTTGGAGATGTTTTTGGCTAGATGCCCAAGGGAGGACTCCCCTTCTGGCTGCCGACCCGAGAGGTGTCTTGATAACTCCTCGAACCTCTTTCTTCTCAATTTCTGCAACATTCGCGGTCTTCGCTCTAATTTTCATTCTGTGGAACATCATCTCTCCTCCTCTAAACCTCACCTTCTCTTCCTTACCGAAACACAGGTTTCTGAGGCTACTGACAGCAATCTCTACTCTGTTCCCTCCTACTATCTCTATCCTAAATTTCAATCCAAAGCTGGATGTTGCGCCTACGTGCGCAACGACATCACTTGCTCTCGTGCCCACGACCTTGACTCTTCTGAATTTTCCACCATCTGGCTAAGACTTCATTGTCATTCTATTACTAAATACGTCTGTGCTGTGTATCTCTCACCTAACTCGACCAACTATGTAAAATTCTTTGACTATTTGAATTCTAAAGTGGAGCACATCTTGACCCACTCTCCCTTCGCTGAAATCTCCATCCTAGGAGATTTCAATGTTCCTAGCTTTGGCTTTCATCCTCTTTCACTGACCATCCTGGTGAACAAGCCTACAACTTTGCTATCCTCAACGACCTAGAGCAGTTGGTCCAGCACCCTACTCGTATTCCCGACCGTCTTGGAGACCGGCCCAACATTCTATACCTCTTCCTTACCTCAAACCCTTCTGCTTATTCTGTCAAACTGTTCTCTCCGTTGGGCTCCTCCGATCACAATCTTATTTCTGCATCCTGTCCTATCGCTCCTGTACACCCTCTGGACCCACCGAAGAGGCGATGCTTCTGGCATTTTGCTTCAGCTCGGTGGGACGACCTGAGGATGTACTTTTCCGATTTCCCGTGGAATGATTATTGCTTCCAGGATTGAGACCCTTCTGTGTGTGCTCAGCGCATCACAGAGGTGATTGTCTCTGGAATGAAGGCATACATTCCTCGTTCTTTCTCTACTCCTCACGCTAAAAAGCCTAGGTTTAATCACGCTTGTTCTCGTGCTGTCAATGATAGAGAGGTAGCTCACAAAAGGTACCAGAGCCTTCAAACTAATGCTAATAATGAACTTTACATTTCTGCCCGAAATCGTGCCAAATCTATTCTCCGACTAACCAAAACTTCTTTCATTAATAGAAAATGTCAAAACCTTGCTTTCTCTAACTCTTCCCGTGACTTCTGGCATCTAGCCAAAAACATCTCCTCCAACTTCACTTCTTCATCTTTCCCTCCACTCCTCAGTCCGAACGGCAACACTGCCGTCTCATCTATCTCTAAGGCTGAACTCTTCTCTCAAACTTTTTCTAAAAACTGCACTCTGGACGATTCTGGGCATATTCCTCCTACTCATCCCCCCTCTGACTCCTTTATGCCTGTTATAAAGATTCTTCAAAATGATGTTTTCTATGCCCTCTCTGGCCTCAATCCTCAGAAGGCTTATGGACCTGATGGAGTGCCTCCTATTGTCCTTAAAAACTGTGCCTCCGTGCTGTCACCCTGCCTGGCCAAACTCTTTCGCCTCTGCCTGTCAACATCTACCTTTCCTTCTTGCTGGAAGTATGCCTTCATACAGCCTGTACCTAAGAAGGGTGACCTCTCCAATCCCTCAAACTACCGTCCTATAGCTTTACTTTCTTGTCTATCTAAAGCTTTTGAATCAATCCTTAACCGGAAGATTCAAAAGCACCTTTCCACCTCTGACCTTCTATCTGATCGCCAGTATGGGTTCCGCAAGGGGCGTTCTACTGGTGATCTCCTAGCCTTCTTAACTGACTCTTGGTCATCCTCTCTTAGCCGTTTCGGTGAAACTTTTGCTATTGCGCTGGACATATCAAAAGCTTTTGATAGGGTCTGGCACAAATCTTTGCTTTCTAAACTACCCTCCTACGGTTTCTATCCTTCTCTCTGTACCTTTATTTCCAGTTTCCTTTCTGACCGTTCTATTTCTGCCGTGGTAGACGGTCACTGTTCTTCCTCTAAATATATTAACAGTGGTGTCCCACAGGGTTCTGTCCTATCTCCCACTCTTTTTCTGTTGTTCATTGATGATCTTCTTTCCAAAACGAACTGTCCTATCCATTCCTACGCCGGTGATTCCACTCTGCATTACTCAACTTCTTTTAATAGAAGACCCACCCTTCAGGAAATTAACGACTCAAGGCTGGAGGCTGCAGAACGTTTAGCCTCAGACCTTACTATTATTTCCGATTGGGGCAAGAAGAACCTGGTGTCCTTCAACGCCTCAAAAACACAGTTTCTCCACCTATCCACTCGACAAAATCTTCCAAACAACTATCCCCTATTCTTTGACAACACCCAGCTATCACCTTCCTCAACACTAAACATCCTCGGTCTATCCTTAACTCAAAATCTCAACTGGAAACTTCATATCTCATCTCTTACTAAATCAGCTTCCTCGATGCTGGGCGTTCTGTACCGTCTCCGCCAGTTCTTCTCCCCTGCACAGTTGCTGTCCATATACAGGGGCCTTGTCCGCCCTCGTATGGAGTATGCATCTCATGTGTGGGGGGGCTCCACTCACACAGCTCTTCTGGACAGAGTGGAGGCTAAGGCTCTTCGTCTCATCAGCTCTCCTCCTCATGCTGATAGTCTTCTACCTCTTAAATTCCGCCGCAATGTTGCCTCTCTTTCTATCTTCTATCGATATTTTCACGCTGACTGCTCTTCTGACCTTGCTAACTGCATGCCTCCCCCCCTCCCGCGGCCCCGCTGCACTCGACTTTCTACTCATGCTCATCCCTATACTGTCCAAACCCCTTATGCAAGAGTTAACCAGCATCTTCACTCTTTCATCCCTCACGCTGGTAAACTCTGGAACAATCTTCCTTTATCTGTATTTCCTCCTGCCTACGACTTGAACTCTTTCAAGAGGAGGGTATCAGGACACCTCTCCTCCCGTATTTGATCTTCCTTTCGGCCACCTCTTTTGTATCTTTTTTAGGAGCAGCGAGTAGCGCGCTTTTTTTTATTATTGTTTTCTTTTTTTGTGTGCCCATGAGCTTCCTCCTTTTTTGTAAAAAAAAAAAATATATATATATATATATATATATATATATATATATATATATATATATATATATATATATATATATATATATATATATATATATATATATATATATATATATATATATATATATATATATATATATATATATATATATATATATATATATATATATATATATATATATATATATATATATATATATATATATATATATATATATATATATATATATATATATATATATAGTGTAGCTTGGCACAAACAGCCTCGTCAGGATCACCAGGTCTGCTGTTGTTTGTTATTTCTTTGTGTTCCCTTTGTGTTCCTCCTCCTCCTCCTCCTCCTCGTCCTCCTCCTGCTCCTCCTCCTTTTCCTCCTCCCCTTCCTCCTCCTAACTTTCTCTTTCTCCCATTTATTTTTATTTTTTTCTTTCTTCTTCCTCTTTCCTACTTAACGTTTTTTACACATATTGTCTTCTTCTTCTTCTTCTTTTATTTCTACTTCTTCTTGTTTTCGTTGGTCTTCTTTTTTATTTCTCTCCTTCTCTTCTTCCTCCTCATCTTTTTTTCCCTCCTCCTCCTCCTCCTCCTCTTCCTCTTCTTCTACTCTGTCTTTCCCTTCATCCTCTTCATGTACTTTTTTTCTTCCCCCTCCTTCTCTCTTCTCTCTTCTCTCCAGCGCTTCCTTTCTTCCTTCTTCCCGTTTTCCACCTCCTCCTCCTCCTCCTCCGCCACCATCGCTGCCAAGTCATTTTTCTTCCCTCATATGTCCCAAATCCATATCTTCTCTCTCCTCCTCCTCCTCCTCCTCCTCCATTCCCTCTGTGGTTGGAGTGTGTAAGAATTCCATCACCGTATTCCCTGCTGTTCGTAAAAGGCTACTACAAGGGACTTCTTCCTTTCTCTCCGGACTATTACTTTTTTTTTCCTTTCTCTGGGTAGTCTATCCAAGGGTTGTCACCCTCCCTTACTCTCTGAGGACACATCCCTTCCTTTCCCTCCTCTCTACAGGTATTCTACCCAGCCTCTAGTCTCAGTCTTCTGCCGATGTTTCTCTCACTATCCCGGGAGGTTCTAGTCACTTTGGAGTCTTCGCGGCGGTGTTCTTTTCCCCTACGGAAGTCCTCGGAGCACACCTGGTGTCAGGTGCCTTAGTCCAGGGCCCGCAAGGCTCGTGCTTTAAGGGGGATACGTGTTGTGATGCTCTTGGGTGGCTGACTCCTTTCTCTCTGCCCAGTGTGGGTGATGGTAACCACGCCGGCCCCAGTCTTTTTGGGACAAAGCTCAAGGACAAATTCGAGCGTGTTGACAAGGTTGCCAGCTTCAAATCCGAACGCTCATCACTCATAATGACCATCTTCTGGGTTTTTCTACCTTTATTTTCCTGGGGCACTGGGAAACCGCAGTATCTCTTTTCTATGCATTTAACTTTTTTAAATTGTATTATGGTGACAATCTTAAGTTTACAGTAACTGCGCTGTAATTGCTTTCATTGTCAGTTAAGAAATTGCTAACTCAATATGCCATCCAACCTGAGAGCTTGCGAAGTATGTTTATCGAAGTTCGCTCCTAAGTATTTTAGAAACTCCTCTGCTTGTCGCTTCTGCGTTAGCGACCGTAAGTACGACGATTTGAAAATGAAATATGACATTTTAGAAAAACAATACGAATCCCTGAAGGAGTTTGTTGCGGCCAACATAGTTGTGCCGCAGACTAGCGACACTGCCCCTTCTTTGCCCAACCCGACCGTACCGACCTATGCCCAAGTCACGAGAAATCCGAGTACCGAAGCACCTGATGATGGTTTCATTCCTGTAAGGAATGGAGCCAGGCCTTATACGCCAAGAAGAATGTTGGAACTCACGACCTTCAATCGATGTGATATTTTAAAGGAGAAAGTTGATGAGGAACACGAAACCCGGTTGCTTGGCGATTTCATGATCAGAGGTCAGTTAACAGAATTTTGCGGTCGTGCTTCATATAAGAAACGTAAGCGCACGTGTTTCCCCGGTATAGTTGTAGATGGCATCACTGCGGCGCGCGACGATGTTATGACCGGCTCAGACCAAGACTCACTGTTCGTCATCCATGTCGGAACGAACGACGTAAAGGCCAATCGTTCAGAAGAATTAATGGAAAAGTATCGTAGAGTGATCCGACAATTCAAGGAAAAAACAAACATAATGATATCTGGTATCCTCCCGTGGATGAGAGAAAGTAACGCCTTTTACAGTAAAGCTTTCAGCACTAACAACCGACTAAAGTCATTATGTGCTCAAGAAAATGTCGAGTTTGTGAACTTTTGGAATAACTTCTATGGTGCAAATGACTTGTACGAACGCGATGGTGTGCACCTAAATCCCGTCGGGGCGGCTCGACTTGAAAGACTCCTTAGTGAGCAGGTGTCACTTTTTAGAGCACAAAAAAAAAAAAAAATAACAGCGAACCCCGACAGAGAACGCCACGTAAACAGTCAAAGGACCACCAACCAATCCCACCATGACCATATAAACGCGTGTTACGTAAACGCCCGCAGCATTCGAAATAAATTCACAGACCTGGAAGAACTTGCTGCAACGGAAAACTTCCACATTATCGCCGTCGCGGAGTCATGGTTAAATACAAATAACAGAGATTTTATTGCGGAATTTAACTTACCCGGCTATTCAATTTTTCTTTGCGACAGAGAAAACAGAGTTGGTGGTGGCGTCGTCTTATATATTCGTGCTGGTTTAAATCCACGTGTTATCAGTGTAGAAATAATAAATAATATAGACACCGTTTTCGTAGAAATTAAAAACCGTTCAAGTAAATTAGTTATTGGCATTGTTTATAGACCTCCAAACCAAGCAATGCAAATAGAAAGAAAACTGTTCGAACAAATTTCTAACATATGCAATCAATTTGAAGCTGTAATTATGGGAGACATTAACTTACCAGTAAAGAGTTGGGGAGACACGTTAAATATACACTCGGGTCACGATCTATACAGTAACTCATTAGAAAGTGCGCTTTATCAGCATGTGCATAAACCAACTCGCGAAAATAACATCCTCGATCTTGTCCTCACAACTAAAGAAAGCCTAGTTAGTGATCTCAATGTTGGTACAGAATTCAGCGACAGCGATCATCGAATGATTTCGTTTAAGATAAAAATCAAAGAGGACATGTAAACGAGTGAAGAAAGAATACCTGATTACCGACCTGCGGATTTTGACAAACTAAATTTTACTAACGAATGCAGACTGGAGCGAAATTTCTGCAGCCTCAGATATAAATAAAGCTTGGGAAACATTCACAGGAACTTTAAGAAGAGCCGTGAATTTATGCGTACCATTCCGTAAAAGACGACCAGCAGCCAACTGGAAGCCTCAGTGGTGGAACAATCAACTCAAACGCCAAATTAAGAATAAAAATCGAGCCCGTCGCAAATACTTGATTACAAATAATGAAACAGACAAAATTGATTTCCAAAGATTACGCCGAGAATCAAAAAGAATCACACTTCTCAATAAAAGAAACCTAGAGCTTCATATTGCAAGCACCAACAAAACAAATCCCAAAGAATTTTTGCCTACGCAAGAAATAAAAAAGTTCTCACCCCCAGTATTGGCCCAATAGCAACTGTAAATGGCGAATCCACAAATGATGATAAAGAAATCGCTAATATATTGAATGATTTTTTGACTCCGTTTTTGCAAAAAAAATCATATCCGAAAGGCAACCGGAAGCCCCTAGATATATTGATGAGTAGTATTAGCGACATTGTAGAAAGTGATATAGTACAAATTATCGATAATATTAAAGTAAACAAAACGCCCGGCCCAGATAAAATATCCCCGCGTATTCTATACCCTAGAAAGGTATTCCCTAAAATTTTAACGTTCCGGGTATACGTGTGCCAATTGGAATCACTGTAGGAAAAAAATATAAATAAAATATAAAGACATGTTTTATTGATTAATGAAATTCTGGTACAAAAAAAGTTTTCCGGAGTAATACTGGCTATGTTTTATACTAAAAAAAAAAAATCAAAAAAATCTGTCTTTTAGATCATTGAAAAAAAATATATATATTTTGAGATTTTTTTTTCAAAAATAAATAAGTAAATAAATAAATAAATGTGCCCACACTAAACTAGAATGATGTTAGATGCCCCAGTCTGCCTCTCATCCCTGGGCTGCACAGCAATCATGGTGCCTGGAATGAATAGAAGTGGGTGATTCCAATTGGCGTCACTGTAGGAAAAAATAAACATAAAATATAAAGACACGTTTTATTGATTTTAAATGGTACTCTGGTACAAAAATAAGTGATCCGGACTTCTACTAGCTATGTTTTATAATAACAAGATAAAAAATCTGACTTTAACTTACCAGTTATTCTTAGAGGGGGAGAGGGACATCACAAACACTCACTGAGGAGTTCCCAGCATCAGTGATTGATTCCAGTGTGATGTCTGCTGACCGAGACATCACACTGGAGGTCAGTATATTACATATGTCATCATCAGGAATTGGTCGCGTTCGTTTTGTGGCCATGACTCAACCCGAAAAAAAAAAAAAACGTATAAAATATATAAAACTTGGTTTAGTGTATGGGTCAGGTTTACTGATCAGCAATTTTTACTCACTGCAACACTCGGAAAATTCGCGCCAATTGATCTAACATAACAGAACATATGACTACTTTCCTTCACACTTTTTTTTTATCTAAAAACGATTCGGGTATACTGTGGTAACCCTGCGGGTAACCCTAACCCTCTTCTTGGTAGCTTTGGTAACCATCCGGGTAACTCAAATTACGACATACCACGCGGAGCAGTCCCTCGTCGCCAGCCATCCCTTATCACCAACATCAGCGCCCCACCACCACAGCGACTCGGGCGTTATCTCCCCGAGGACGAAGTGAGTATGGAAACATTGTTGGACCATCAAGCCGCCAGCCCTGTCCCTTCTCGCTAAGACAATTAGCGGCCTATTAGCGGGCCCATGCGTTACAAACAGTAGCGATAGGAGAAGTCATTAATCATCAGCGCCACTCTACACCGAAGCAAGAAAGATGTAGTTTAAGTGACACCTCTCACATCATTAGTCATCAGCGACACCTGACACCTGACTCCGAGGCGAGGAAAATGAGAACAGACAACGCCCATCTGACCTTTCCCCCTACAGTGTCGGGCATACTAATTAGCCTCCAGCCCCACGGAAGAAACGCCAGAGAGTGTCACAGCTACGTCACGCTGTTAGAAGCCAATCACAAGGCTCCGAAGAACCTACGAAAGCTGAGCGTACAGTAGCAACAAATCACAAGGCCCCGTGGGAACTCACTGAAACAGAAGACCCACCCACGAGACGCGAAAGGTACCTGAGCCCCTCCTACGCCAGGACAAACGCCAAACCTAGGGCAAGCAGTAATCTAGGCCACACCTCGTAGGTCCTATAATCACCCTTCGAGCTCCTCCCTCATCCTCGTCGCAGACTGCGTATAAAATAGGGGGCATCAGCCAGAGAACAGCTCCAGAGCAGCTACAGAACAAGAACAGAACAAAGCTCCACTCACTCGCGACAAGCAGAAGCGGCAAGAAGCAGCAAGACACAAGAAATCAAGAAAGAAGGACTCAAGCCAAAAGTCACGAAAGAAGAATTCAAGAAAGAAGGACTCAAGCCAGAAGTCACAAAAGAAGAACTTAAGAAGAAGGACTCAAGCCAAAACTCACGAAAGAAGAACGCAAGAAACAAGAGCTCAAGAAAGAAGAACTCAAGAAACGAAGAGACAAGATAGAAGAAACGTGTCACGTTCAAGTCCTGCTCCTCACCCAAGATGCTGTCTTCTGTATTGTTCGTGAGTAGAAGTGTGAGCTGTGTAGGTTAAGGTCCAGTGCGGCATAAATTAGGAATTGTTAGGAATTGTTAGGAATTTGTTAGGATTTATTATTGTGTACTATTGTATGTTACAGGAACAGTGATTACTGTCTCCATTTCTCATATTATTGTGTTCATATTATTGTGTTTGTGTTATAACGCCGTGAGTCAGTATCGTGACAATACTCGCGCCACTATACAAGGCGAAAGAAGTACCGTGCGTTTCTGAACGCTTTCAATTTATTATTTAAATAAATTTATTAGTTTATACATCTTTAAATATCCCAGAACTTACGTGCTTCGGCACACGTTACCTTGTAACCTCAGGCGAGCCCATATAACAAGGGTTGGGTTGCAACAATATCTGTGCCAATTGGATACACAACTACTTACCATACCTAGAAACAAATGTGGAGCACTGACGCACCCTTCCCTACGAGAGCAAGTGGAATACAGAGGATATAAACATCAAATGTTGCAAAATACCCATTGCTGTGTGAACAATGCGCGCGAAAATTAGAAACACGCAAGTGTGTGATTCCAAATGGCACAGAAATACCCTTCTAGGGTTAAAGAGGCAAAACATCAGATCAGCAAGCCCCTCTTGAACATATTCTCAAAGTCGCTAAACACAGTAAAAGTACCACTAGAATGGAAACTCGCTAACGTAACTCCTATCTTTAAAAAAGGCGACAAGTCACAACCAGGTAATTATCGACCGATCAGTCTAACGTCAATCGTGTGCAAAGTTTTGGAGACGATCATTCGCGGAAAAAATGGTAAAGCTTTCTTAAGATAACAGACTAATTAAGGATTCGCAACATGGTTTTCGAAACAAACGTTCCTGGTTGACTAACCTTCTCGATTTCTTCAACTACATCTTTAATGTGTACGATGAAAGCCAATCAGTAGACATTATATATTTGGACTTTCAGAAAGCATTTGACAAAGTCCCTCACAACCGCCTCCTTAGTAAATTGCAAGCTCACGGTATAACTGGTAATATTCATAAGTGGCTCAAAGGCTATCTTACCGACCGTAAACAGAGAGTTGTTATGAATGGTATATCATCTGAGTGGCGAGACGTCAAAAGCGGTGTTCCACAGGGGTCGGTGTTGGGACCTGTTCTGTTTTTAGTGTATGCAAATGACATTGACGAGGGGCTATCGTGTAAAATATCGAAATTTGCCGACAACACAAAAATAGCCAGCAGAGTCACTACGACAACGGATAAAGAACACTTCCAAGCTGATCTCGAACGTTTAAGTAGTTGGGCACGAACATGGCAAATGGATTTCAATATTGAAAAGTGCAAGGTTATGCATATCAGAATCAACAAAAAAAAAGGTGTCTGTTTCTGTTGAACTATCAATCAACTTACTTAATTTTCTCCTCCTCCTACTCTTCGTCCTCCTCCTCGTCCTCCTCTTTCTCTTCCTCCTTAACCTTCTCTTCTTCCGTCTCTTCTCTTCGACCTCTTTCTGCTCTTCCTCCTCATCTTCCTCCTCATCTCCCTCTTCCTCCTCTTCCTCCTCCTTCCCCTCCCCCTTGCACACTGTCTTCTTCCCCAAGTTATCAGACGCAGTAGTGGATAGATCTGTGGCGCACGTCGATCAGGTGGCGCGAAGTTATGTCCAGGTATGAAAAGTTGCGTTGGCTGTGGGCGGGGAGGGGCGTCCGTGGGGTGTTCTGCGGGGCGTCGCGTCTTGTTTGCTGATAACAGGCGATGCTTCAGCCAATTGTCAGGCTGCTGCCGCCCCTGGACACTCGTGGGTGGCAGCTGCAAGGGTAAGGAGACGTGGCAGGAGGGCGATAATCAGAAGTATTTGAAGGACGCAGTTTGGAGAGGCGAAGGGTTAAAAAGCAGGGAGCCGGGTGACGAAGTGCCCGGGGATGTTGCTCGTAATCAGCTGAGAGAGGTACTTAACGCCACACGTCTGTCTTGCAGGGCCTGTGAGGTGACTGGCAACAAGCATGTCTGGCCGCCTGATGGGCTGCCCGGCTGACGTGGAGTGCCGCCCCGACGTTCTCCCTTCTTCGGTAAGTAGATTCTACTGTCATATTTGGCGCCTGAAGGGTAAATGTCCAGAGTTGCCCATCTCACCGCGGTACTTCTCACCTAACCATGGGTTAGATCTCATAATTCTATGCATTTGAACCCCATATACATGCCTCGCAAATTGATAGAATCGCTGCTAGCGATTTTGAAAAAGTTAGTGAGTTTTTGCAGCCGCCTCAGGGCGTCACGGGGGGGACTGGGATACTTGGTTCCCCCGCCTCCAAAATACGATATTACGCCTCCATATTGTACTTAAGGGACGAAATACATGTCCCTTAACTATAATATGAAGGCAGAAAAACAAAGTAAACAAAAAGTGGTAAAGGTAGTGAAAAAGCATATTATACGTACGCGCGATGTGTTTGATGGCGTCCATATTGGAAATGAGCAGTGTTGCCAACGATCCGGTTAGCGATGGTACGCTTGGTTAGCTATGGTACGCTTAGTTAGGCATTAGCCCATGCATGTGAGACAGGTCCACCACGCGTGGCTATTTTTTTTTTTAGAACACGCACCTTTACCTAATACTATACCCGGCCCAAAACCTTCACAAAAGCCTTTGGGTAAAGGTGCGTGTTCTAAAAAATAACCACGTGGTGGACCTGGTCTCACATGCGTGGGCTAATGGCTAACTAAGCGTACGAACGCTAACCTGGCGTACCACCTAACCGGATCGTTGTCAACGCTGCTCACATCGCAATGGCGTCGCCATGTAAACACACCCGCGTATGTATAATATGCCTTTTCACTACCTTTACCACTTTTTCATTACTTTTAAGTTTTCCGCCTTCATATTATGGTTAAGGACATGTATTTCGTCCAATTAAGTACAATATGGAGGCGTAATATCGTATTTGGGGCGCGGAGTGATTTTCAATAATTACCATAACACTAACTTTTCAAAATCGCTAGCAGCGATTCTATCAATTGCGAGGCAAATATATGGGGTTCAAAATGCATAGAATTATGAGATCTAACCCATGGTTAGGGTGAAAGTACCGCGGTGAGATGGGCAACTCTCTGGACATTTACCGCCGGAAGTATATGGCGATGCCGGGCTGTGACGGATGGAGATGTACACTGGTGCTGTGTGGGTGAGTTGTGGAGGCGTGTGGGTGGTGGGGTAGTGTTAGGGGATGCGTTGGTGGCTAGCAGTGTGGGGTGTGGAGGCCTTGTGTGTGTGGGAAGGGCGGGGACGTGTGGGTTGACGTGGAGGAGGATGAGGATGAGCTGAATTGTGCTCTGAGGGGGAGATGAGATGAGGGGAACACACACACACACACACACACACACACACACACAACGGCAGCATCAGTGACCTAAGCCTTCCCCACAGAGCATGCATTACCCTCAAGCTTTAGTATTCCAATATGTATAAATCCGGCCCGTAACAGCGGCCCGTCACTCCTCGCTATAAATACAAGCGGCACCTTCGAGTGGCAACATTTCAGCCAGCAGATGGGCGGGGGTTCGGCTCCCGTCAGCACCGCCAGAGGGCAGCACTGAGGCGAGTCGAGCTGCGTGCCGACCCTTTGAAGCCTTGACTAAGAATAATAAAACCCAAAGGGGACAGACTAAGAGAAACTATGGTTCATCAGCTTCACATCGTACCTTAACAATACCCATGAACACCTGTTAGGCATAAGTAAGGAGGCGCGAGCTTTGTTATACTGGAATCTAATCTTATACTTGGCTAAAACTATCACCGCTTTTCTATTCGACTTACTAAAGACCTTCACTTGACCAGCTCTTGACCAGACAAGGGGAGGAAGTAGGGGGAAGCGGATCGTATTGAGAGAAAGGCGGCGGTGTCTCTCCCGCGTGTGTTGTGTCGTGTGTAGTGTCGTGAACTTTATCGCTCGTCATCCGCGTCATCCGTCACCGATCACTCTCCACGGCCCGTCAGGACTATAGATGAAGGTATGGTGAATATTTTAAGCCCATCTATGTGTCACTTTCTCCTATGGTAGCTGTGTAATTTGCTCATTTCAACGAACATCTTCATTTTCACTCACTGTTGGGCAGCCATCACGCGTTACGAAGGTGGAGGAGGATGGGTTCACAGCTTCCCTCCTGTGTTATTGACTCCCTTGGTTTATGTCCGTAGCGAGCGTTGCATTTCTCTTGTCTTAATCGTTCAACATCCTCACCATAACTTGTCCGTCGGTATTTGCCGTCATTCAAAGTGGTATAGGAAGGTATGGTGAATGTGTTAAGCTTCTCTGTGACATGTCCTCCCGTAGTTATGTGTGTATGAAGAGATTTAGTTTTCTTAAGTAATCGTTGGAAATCCTCGCCATCACTCATCGTTCACCATTTATATTTGATAACAAGGATAGAGAAAGGTATGGCGAGTGTTCTAAGTGCGTGTATGTGTTATTAGGTCCAGTTAAGTATGTATATATGGCATGAGTGAAATAATGGCCTAGGCGCTCTGTAATACCTTGTGTCGGGGAAAGTGTGTGTATGTGTGTGTGTGTGTGTGTGTGTGTGTGTGTGTGTGTGTGTGTGTTAGGCTTACGAATACCTTGGGTGATGGGTTTTATAAGAGAGAGAGAGAGAGAGAGAGAGAGAGAGAGAGAGAGAGAGAGAGAGAGAGAGAGAGAGAGAGAGAGAGAGAGAGAGAGGCCTTTGTGAGAGAGAGAGAATGTTACCCCTTTCACGCACCAAAAGTTTAAAAGTCAAAGAGAAACTGTTCCTTAGATAACAAAGGAAGGAAGGGAGAGAGATAGAGTGCCTGCGTCAGGAAATTGATAGAATATGCATGTGAAGAACGGATGGAATAGAGAATGAACGGAAAGAAAGAAGGAAGCAAGAACGGAAGGAAGGAAGAACGGAAGGAAGGAAGAACAGAAGGAAGGAAGGCAATGAATGAA
Source organism: Eriocheir sinensis (assembly GCF_024679095.1). Classification (NCBI taxonomy): domain Eukaryota; kingdom Metazoa; phylum Arthropoda; class Malacostraca; order Decapoda; family Varunidae; genus Eriocheir; species Eriocheir sinensis. Next base: position 184,703 of record NW_026111726.1, read on the forward strand.
CAATAGTACCTAAGTGATAAGATATGCAGTGTAGATCACTATTATGAGGAAGTGAAGAAGAACCAAACCCACGGATAAAGTAACCGAGGGGGAAGGGTACGGAATATTGAAGAGCAGAAACCACAACGTATGCCTTTCTTTGTACCCAGCTAAGCGCTTATCCGTATGACTTAGGATAAATGAGAAGTGAGGATTCGAACTGTTGATGTGTTTTGGGGTTGAGGAACACGAGGAAGATGAGTTTGAGGAGGGAACGATGAAAGAAGGTCGTTAAAGGGTTAGTTAGAGGAGTGAGGATAAGAACTGTAGATGTGTTTTAAGAGGCTGAGGAGCACGAGGAAGTAGAGGTTGAAGAGGGAACGATGAAAGAAGTTAGTTAAGGGTTGGTGGAGTGAGGATAAGAACTGTAGATGTGTTTTAAGAGGCTGAGGAGCACGAGGAAGTAGAGGTTAAAGAGGGAACGATGAAAGAAGTTAGTTAAAGGGTTAGAGGAGTGAGGATAAGAACTGTAGATGTGTTTTAAGAGGCTGAGGAGCACGAGGAAGTAGAGGTTAAAGAGGGAACGATGAAAGAAGTTAGTTAAAGGGTTAGAGGAGTGAGGATAAGAACTGTAGATGTGTTTTAAGAGGATGAGGAGCACGAGGAAGTAGAGGTTGAAGAGGGAACGATGAAAGAAGTTAGTTAAAGGGTTAGAGGAGTGAGGATACGAACTGTAGATGTGTTTTAAGAGGATGAGGAGCACGAGGAAGTAGAGGTGTTGGTGGTAGCGAGTGTTCTAAGTGCTAATCGGTTCACGGATAGAGAAAGTCATATCCGCCAGGGTTACTTTATTGGACAGAACTTACACACCTCATCATCACAAGGACAACACATATGATAGGTGTTTGTTTGTGTATGCGTTTGTGTGAATGTTGTTTGTGTAGGTTAACATTTAAGTGTTGGTGTATGTGTGGAACAATGTGTAACGGTGGACAACAAGAGAACGTGGACGGACAGTCAAAGGTAAACAAGTAACAAGAGATAAACAATTAGACGCACAAGAAACAGCGAGACGGGAGCACGAACGAAAACATTGACACAAAATAAGAATGAACAATGAGTCTATACTGCAACGCCCCATTTTCCGTTTTCACTGGAAGAGAGCACGCGACTGCTTGAGCGGTGGCTGCTACAAGTACTCCCCCCCAGTGACGAGGAAGGAGGAACGAAATCTTCCCAGGTGCGGGGCGCTGTGGCAGACTTTGATGCGTTGCGGTGGTGTGTAGTGTTGCGGTGAGTTGCGCTGAGTAGAGTTGCGTTGAGTAGTGTTCAGCTACGGTGAGTCGAGCTGGAGCGAGTAGTGCAGTGACAACAGCTACAGTAAGTCGAGCTGGAGTTAGTGCAGTGACAACAGCTACAGTAAGTCGAGCTGGGGCGAGTAGTGCAGTGACAACAGCTACGGTGAGTCGAGCTGGAGTTAGTGCAGTGACAACAGCTACGGTGAGTCGAGCTGGAGTGAGTAATGCGGTGACAACAGCTACGGTGAGTCGAGCTGGAGTGAGTAATGCGGTGACAACAGCTACGGTGAGTCGAGCTGGAGTGAGTAATGCGGTGACAACAGCTACGGTGAGTCGAGCTGGAGTGAGTAGAGCGTAGGAGACAGCTACGGTGAGTCGAGCTGAGATGAGTAGCGCAGTGAGGACAGCTACGGTAAGTCGAGCTGAAGTGTTGAGCAGCGATGAGTTGAGCAGCGAGGGGTTGAGCAGCGAGGAGTTGAGCAGCGAGGAGTTGAGCAGCGTGAGGTGGGCTGCATGAGGTGGGCTGCGTAAGGGGACGCTCACCACCTTACATAAAAATATTCGTTAAAAAAAAAGTTTTCGGTCTTTCAACATGAAACTTTCAGGTTTTGCTTAAAATATAGATAGAAATATATTGTAAACCCGAGAACTTCCTACGTCCCGACGTTATAAAGTTATAACGTAATAGAATATTTTATACGTTATCAAATACGTACGTCGTATTTTTTGTACTACAAACTTCTGCTTTTGCATGGTAATACTTAAAGATCTTATGAACACTTACACACCTGCTTTTTAAAAATTCTCTACGACGCATAGCGTAATTTTCGTAACGTGTTACGTAACGACGCACCCTATTTCTCCACTTATATGGTAACTGTCACTCTGTTTTTTAAGATATCGGAAAAAAGAGCCACAGAAATAAAGATATATCTATTATACACTACCAGAAGCATTTTCAGGCTTCTACAATTGATTATAAAATTTTGGCATATTTTTTATGTGAAAATATGTGGTTTTGAGATATTAGCGTATAAAGGTTTCAGTAATGTACAACTTTATTTATTGTGCGATTTTTATTATGTTCACACAAATTATTATACAATGTATATAAAACAAGCGGACAGAAATATATTTAATTATATACATATTTACTGTATATATTATTTTTTTTTAAATGATGGTGCGCTTACCGGTTATAAAACCTCACTGCTGGGTGTCATCACTTTGTCATATCATTGACACGAAACACGAATACATTTTACATCATTCTCGTCACCCTTCTCCTCAATCTTGCATGTAAGGCTGAACGAGTGTTTTCCATTACCCTTTCAAGCTTTTCCAAGGCACTCTGCTGAACACCTTTCATAATTTGAAGTAATTTTTTCTGATAAAGGATTCATATCAAAGCTGGCACATAAATTAGTAACACCTTGATATCCTGAAGCAGCAAGTAAGGTACTGGTCACAAGCTTTGGTGCACATCATAGGGACGATTTTCACTTTGTTCATCACTCATTTCTTTTGTCCTCCTTGTGATGTACACATCTCAACTTTTCTGTCACAATTGTTACACTTTGCTTCAAAATATCTGGCCATCCCTATTGTTCTCTGTTGCTTCACTTTCATTTTTGACCCCACATGTGCACCGGGCAATTGCCTAACCCACCCAACATATTTTCCAGGTAAACTAACAAAATTCTGTCTCCACTGTGGCACTGTTATCTGTTATAGTTGCACTATTTTCCAGCTTTTCTTTAGATTTAGTATAGTCACTTTGTCAGATGTTGTCTCTGAAGGTGGTGATGGTGGTGGTGATGATGGTGAAGCAGCGTTGGTGGTGGAGAAGGAGGTGGTGGGGTGAGGGAGGTGGTGACGGATCAGCTGGTGGTGAGTCACGTGTTTGTAGCCTGCGCCTACTACTATCTTGCCACTTCTGGTTCAGTTTCTTCATTCTTTCTTTTCTTTTGTTTTCCTCTTCATCTTCAGCAGTTGATGTCTGAACAGCAGTTAGGAGTAGTATAATCCTCCCAATGGCAGGAGGTGAAGTAAACACGACACAAAGGCAGGTGTGTGTGAACTACGTAGTGTCTCTGCTGTTTGCTAAATAACTGACGCTCTCAAACTCTGTGCCTCTCCACCCTCTCGTGCAGTCCCTCACCCCTGCATAGTTGCCGGGTACACAAATAATGTAACCCACAGGAATATATACACGCGAAAATAGCTATGTTTTACATGTGTATAGGGAGGAATCTAGCGTGCGCCCTTTAATTGATACGCCCTCGGTCCCTTTAAACTCGCTCCACATCCCGTCGACTGCGCGCAAAAAATATATCTCGCCAATATTTTGTTTCTAGGATAGTTATATTATTCAAATATGCCAATATCTAAATTTCGATTTTTTGATGAAAATTTCATGATTAAGGTGGTGAGCGTCCCCGTAAGGTGGGCTGCGTGAGGTGGGCTGCGGTGAGTTGAGTGGTTGGCTGTTTAATAGATCCTGGAAGGCTTGAATCCGCACTCCCGAATCGCGAGCCACGTAGACCTGAATCGCGAGGCCACGTAGACGGTCCTGAGCAGAAGAGTGCGCCTAGTGCTTGAAGGATTTCGCCGTAATGAAGAAGAGTTGCATGTCGTCACTTTCTCCTATGGTGAGCTGTGTAATTTGCTCATTTCAACGAACATCATTTTTTCACTCACTGTTGGGCAGCCATCACGCGTTACGAAGGTGGAGGAGGATGCGTTCACAGCATCCTCCTGTGTTATTGACTCCCTTGGTTTATGTCCGTAGCGAGCGTTGCATTTCTCTTGTCTTAATCGTTCAACATCCTCACGTGTCAGGGGCCTCCGTCGGTATTTGCCGTCATTCAAAGTGGTATAGGAAGGTATGGTGATATGCTTCGTGACATTTCCTCCCGTAGTTATGTGTGTATGAAGGGCGCAAGCATATGCGTTGGAAATCCTCGCGGCATCACTCATCGTTCACCATTTATATTTGATAACAAGATGCGTATGGCGAGTGTTCTAAGTGCGTGCCTATGTTATTAGGTCCAGTTAAGTATGTATAGGCATGAGTGAAATAATGGCCTACGCGCTCGTAATACCTGTGTCGGGGAAAGTGTGTGTATGTGTGTGTGTGTGTGTGTGTGTGTGTGTGTGTGTGTGGGCTTACGAATACCTTGGGTGATGGGTTTATAAGAGAGAGAGAGAGAGAGAGAGAGACTGTGTGTGCAACGGAATGTTAACCTTTCACGCACCAAAAGTTTAAAAGTCAAAGAAGAGCTGTCGAACCTGTCAAAACTTATCGTTTTAGAGAACGTATGGCTAGCGTTTGGTAAACATGTTAAACGGTGTCGTACGATGAACTCTTCGTTGCTCGGCGACGTTGTCGACGTATGCAGCTGGACAACGATCGGGGAACGTACTCAGCGATCGTGAGGAACGTGTCCATTATACTAATGAATACAACGCGTGAGGAACGATCAGGAGAACGGTGGTTAACGATCGCCTAACGTGCAGCTTAATCCCAGCGTATGCACTGTGTACTGGCCACACGCTGGCTGTCGAGAATTTTGTGCATGCTCACTGTGTCCCTGCGTACGACGACGTACGGCACTGTACGCCACCGTACTTCAACGTACTAACGATGGAGCAGCGTACTGTGTTATTCAAGCGTATGCTGAGCGTGTGTGTCACACGTGTGCGTGTCCATACGCCGGACCATACGTTCTCTAAAACGTTAAGGTGGACAGGCCCATTAGATAACAAAGGAAGGAAGGAGAGAGACAGAGTGAGAAGGAAATTGGTAGAATATGCATGCCTGAAGAACGGATGGAATAGAGAATGCCTGGAAGAGGCGCACAGAGGGTGCCTGGAAGAGGCGCACAGAGGGTGCCTGGAAGAGGCGCACAGAGGGTGCCTGGAAGAGGCGCACAGAGGGTGCCTGGGGAAGGCACAGAAGGTGCCTGGGGAAGGCGCAGAAGGCAGGGGAGGGCGGGAAAACCTGAAGGTGGCAACTACGCCTATGGCGTAATGTTTCTCCTGACCTGAGTGCTCAGCCCCACGAACCCCGAATGGAGGTGAGGATTTTGCCCCAGGAGAGGGCGGACGAATGGACAAGTTACCCTGCCCAGGTCCTCCACTCTAGAGAGAGTGCCCTTAAAACGGCACCGGCTATAAGCCACCTTGAACCATAGCAACACTCCGGGGTCACCAATTGTTGGTGGTAGCGAGTGTTCTAAGTGCTAATCGGTTCACGGATAGAGAAAGTCATATCCGCCAGGGTTACTTTATTGGACAGAACTTACACACCTCATCATCACAAGGACAACACATATGATAGGTGTTTGTTTGTGTATGCGTTTGTGTGAATGTTGTTTGTGTAGGTTAACATTTAAGTGTTGGTGTATGTGTGGAACAATGTGTAACGGTGGACAACAAGAGAACGTGGACGGACAGTCAAAGGTAAACAAGTAACAAGAGATAAACAATTAGACGCACAAGAAACAGCGAGACGGGAGCACGAACGAAAACATTGACACAAAATAAGAATGAACAATGAGTCTATACTGCAACGCCCCATTTTCCGTTTTCACTGGAAGAGAGCACGCGACTGCTTGAGCGGTGGCTGCTACAGAGGTTGAAGAGGGAACGATGAAAGAAGTTAGTTAAAGGGTTGGGGGAGTGAGGATACGAACTGTAGATGTGCTATAGGAGGCTTGGGAACACGATGAAGGAAAGGTTAAAAAGGGAACGATGTAGGAGGTTAGTGAAGCCGGTAACACCTCTGAATATATACGACTACAAGACCTAGAGATCCTGGAGTAACCTGACGAAAGAGTAGTTGAGAATAAGGCGACGGAGGAGCAGTTAGCTTGACAATATTGGCAGAAGACAGTACGGGAAGCAATACTGCGGCGGCTTTTCAAGAGGTAGAGGACAGCCAATAGGAGGAAGGGAGATGATTACATGAAAAGTCTTAGTAGTATAGTCTTCATAGACATTTCGATGCACTATCACACTCATGCGACATGACTCGTAGGCATTGTGTTGGGCATTTCCATGTATAGTTTTATGACCCTGGTGGTAGTGTGACAAAGATTCTGTACCATGGGCGTGAGGAACACTCTGGAGAATCCGACATATCATCTTTGTGGCCTTGGAAATAGTTGTTGTGACAGTCCAGAGCGTCTTAGAATACTTTTGTTTTACGTTTCGCCTTTGACGCCAGTGTGGTGTCATCTGTCATCCGGTGTCCTAAGACATCCCATCCTTAATTTCGCATCGCGGAACCCAATCTTAACTATCTAAGAGTAACTAGGTGAAGCGTCTAAGTGTAAAAAAGTACCAAGGAGGACCTAAAAAGCGATGCAAAGTGGAACAGGTCACAAGAAGAAGTGATTGTTCATATCGTAGTTATATACATACATGCGTCATCATTTGCTTTCATAATAACAAATAAACTTGGGTGGGACAGATCCCGACAAGCAGTCGACAAAAGACACGGTACCGTGTCGAAATTCATGTATCTATTCAGGATGGGATGTCTCACGATCTTGGGATGTCTCATGACACCACACCGGTAGTCTTTCTTGGTGGGCCTGATGGTCAGCTCCACCCCGTTATGGCGTAGGCAAGTGTTTATAGTGGTGCCATCCTGCTTGGCCCATGCTGCTCCCCAGAGCTCATCTTTGGTCCTCTTTTAGAGAGAATCTAAGAGTCCGTGTTGATGGGTGGCCACTCAGCGGTGATTGAAAAATTGTCAGCTTGTTTGTAGCGGCGGGCGTGACGTGAACATGCGTCTTCCTGGACGCCACGAACCACGCCAACATTCAACCGTCGCCTCCCCCGAGGCGTGTTTTTATTATTATTATTATTATTATTATTATTATTATATGAATCAATGAAGGTGACCCGCCGGAAAGCACGAATGGTATAAGCCAAAAGGCCCAGCGGACGACACTTCACCGAGATCGGGAAATACAGAATGAAGGAGAAAGCAAAGAATAGGAAGATGGAGAAAAATTTAGTAGGTAGCGAGCTAAGAGAGAAGAAAGGCATTCACATGTATTTTAAATGTTTCACAATTACTAGAAATAATAATCACATTAGGAAGTGTATTCCACAGAGTGACGGTCACTGGGATGAAACACCGGGAAAATTGTGATGCATTACATCGGTCGACAGACAAGGAACGGTCATTTAGCTCCAAGGAGTGTCGTGATGGTTGTGAGAGAGCAGGGCACAAGGGCACAAAAAAAAAGGAAACAACAATAAAAAAAAGCCGGCTACTCGCTGCTCCTATAAAGAACTCGAAGAGGGTGCCTGAAAGAGCAGTCAATTACGTGAGAAGAGGTGTCCTGATACCTTCCTCTTGAATGAGTTCAAGTCGTAGGCAGGAGGAAAAACAGATGAAGAAAGATCGTTCCAGAGTTTACCAGCGTGAGGGATGAAAAAGTGAAGATGCTGGTTAACTCGTGCGTAAAGGTGGTGTCACACTAGCACTTTTTCCGTCGATTAATGCGATTTCCGTCGATTTTTCATCGTTCTGCATGAACTTATCGCATGAATTTGTCAGACGATCAGGATCGTTTCCGCCTGCAAATTTCCGCCTTTGTTTACATTTCCAAGACCAAGACCGAGACTTTCCGCGTGGCTTCAATCTGTCTCAAACGCTCTGCTGCAGTGACAGCCTTCCTCATCCTGGTGTCATTTCTGGCAATAAGAGGTGTCACTAACTCCAGAAGTCTGTGGTACTGGCTCTTGTCCAACCTGATCCAATTCTTCAGAGTCTCATGATCCTCTAAACTCAGCTCTGGACAAAGCCGCTGGTACACACTTGCTCTTTACCGACGACCCAACCATTCGAGCATCCATGCACGCTTTTGGCTTGTTTAGCTCGTCTAAGTCTCACAATACACAGTATTAGGTTAAGAGCAGCGTATCTTTGCCGCAGCGTGGACTCCATGTTTGTTTACATTCCTTGGTCTGTGCCGACGGAAAGTTTCAGACGAGACACCGTTTGTGTGTGACAGGCCGCAGCCAAGATAGCGACGATTTTCAGAAAAACGACGGAAAAAGTTGACGGAAAAAGTGCTAGTGGGACACCGCCTTCAGGGATTTGGGCAGTAAAGGGATGAGCTTGAGTAGAAAGTCGTGTGCGGCGCGGCCGCGGGAGGGGGGAGGGGGGGTAGGCATGCAGTTAGCAAGTTCAGAAGAGCAGTCAGCTTGAAAATATCGATAGAAGATAAAAAGGGAGGCAACATGGCGGCGGAGTTAGAGAAGTAGAAGACTATCAGTAAGAGGAGGAGAGCTGATCAGACGAAGAGCCTTAGACTCCACTCTGTCCAGAAGAGCTGTGTGAGTGGAGCCCCCCTCACACGTGAGATGCATACACCATACGAGGGGGGACAAGGCCCCTGTATATGGATAGCAACTGTGCGGGGGAGAAGAACTGGCGGAGACGATACAGAACGCCCAACCTCGAGGAAGCTGATTTAGTAAGAGAGGAGATGTGAAGTTTCCAGTTAAGATTTTGTGTTAAGGATAGACCGAGGATATTTAGTGTTGACGAAGGTGACAGCTGGGAGTTGTCGAAGAATAGGGGATAGGTGTTTGGAAGATTGTTTTCAGTTCATATGTGCCTAAGAAGGGTGACCGTTCCAATCCCTCAAACTACCGCCCTATAGCTTTACTTTCCTGTCTATCTAAGGCTTTTGAATCAATCCTAAACCCGAAAGATTCAAAAGCACCTTTCCACTTCTAACCTTCTATCTGATCGCCAGTATGGATTCCGCAAGTGGCGTTCTACTGGCGATCTTCTTGCTCTCTTAACTGACTCCTGGTCATCCTCTCTTAGCCGTTTCGGTGAAACTTTCTCTGTTGCGCTAGACGTAGCATAGATTTACATAGATTTACATAGAAAATCTGACCACACAGACCCCATGGTCCAGACTTGGTGGTCTGTCCTTAAACCTAAGTGATTTTACATTAATCAGAAGACTCCAAAACGTTGGATTTCTACTCTAGTTGATATTAAGTTGAAGGAAGTGACGGTCGAGCTTATTTTTGAAGGAGTCAATCGTGTTACACTGGACCACTGACGGTGGAAGCTTATTCCATTCTCGCACTACAACGTTGGTGAAGAAAAATTTGGTGCAGTCTGAATTTACTTGTCTACATCTGAGTTTTACGCCATTGTTCCTCGTGCGCAAAGTGTCAACGATCATAAACAATGTTGATCTGTCTACATTCGTGAAACCATTAAGTATTTTAAAACATTCGATCAGTTTTCCTCGGAGGCGACGTTTCTCAAGAGAGAACATGTTAAGGGTAGAAAGCCTTTCTTCGTAGGATTTGTTGCGCAAGGAAGGGATCATTTTCGTTGCCCGACGCTGAACACCTTCTAATTTAGCAATATCCTTTGCATGGTGGGGAGACCAAAACTGTACCGCATATTCCAAGTGGGGTCTGACTAAACTGTTGTAGAGCGGGAGTATTACATCTTTATTCTTGAATACAAAGTTTCTTTTAATGAAGCCCAACATTCTGTTCGCTTTATTTGCTGCATCGACGCAATGCTGTGAGAATTTGAGGTTTGACGCGATTTTGACCCCCAAGTCTTTGACGCATTGAACGCTTTTGAGTTTAACGCCGCGCATTTCGTATTCGAACTTCTTATTCCTCGTTCCAACTTGAAGGACCTGGCACTTGTCTACGTTAAAGGGCATCTCCCATCTATCCGACCAAGCTGAAATTTTGTGCAAATCCTCTTGGAGGCTTTGCCTGTCTTCGTCAGTGAGAACCGAGTTGCCAATCTTTGTGTCGTCTGCAAATTTACTAATGCGGTTATTGAGTCCAACATCCACGTCGTTGATGTAAATAATGAAGAGCACTGGGCCAAGGACCGAGCCCTGAGGGACGCCACTAGTGACAGGCGCCCACTCTGAGTTAAATCCGTCAATCACTACTCTTTGTTGTCTGTTGCTCAACCAATTCGCGATCCATTGGTTTACTTGACCGTCAATACCTATTTGCTTTAATTTGTAAAGTAATTTATGATGCGGGACTTTATCAAACGCTTTCTGGAATTCAAGATAGACTACGTCCAGTGATTTGGTTACGTCATAAACAGTGAAGAGGTCGTTATAAAAGGTTAATAGGTTTGATAGGCAGGATCTTTTGTTTCGGAAGCCATGTTGTGAGTCCCCAATCAATGAGTGGCTTTCAAGGTAATTCACAATTTTGTCTCTAATTATGCCCTCAAGTAGCTCACCTACAACCGAAGTTAGACTAATGGGCCTGTAATTACCTGGTACTTTTTTGTCTCCTTTCTTGAAAATCGGTGTCACGTTAGCCTTTTTCCAATCTGAAGGGACGATGCCTTGTCGCAAGTACATATTGAATACGGTTGTGAGGGAGGAGAGTATTTCGCTCTTTGTTTCTTTCAGCAGAGTTGGATATACTTTGTCAGGTCCAGGACTTTTATTTGTTTTAAGTGAATGGAGAGCTTTAAGGACTTCATCGGTTGTTATTTCAAAATTAGGCAATGCATGCTCGAGATTTACAATAGTACTGGTGTTGGTGGTAGCGAGAGGAAGACTGTTAGTATTAAACACCGAGGAAAAGTAATTGTTTAAGAGGTTTGCAATGTGTTGGCTGTCAGTCACTAGTGCACCGTCGCTGTTTGTTAAAGGTCCAATACCACTTTTGATCGCCTTTCTGTTGTTTATGTAACTGAAGAAAGATTTCGGATTATTTTTACAGTTGGCTGCAATATTTTCTTCGTATCTACGCTTTGCCTGACCTACTAGTCTTTTTACTCGTCGCCTGGCATCATTATAAAGTCTAATGTTTTCGGGCGTGCTTTGTTCTTTCTTTAACCTGTAAAACAATTTTCTCTCATTGACTGATTGTTTAATTTCGCTATTAAACCACGGTGGGCTTTTATTAGTGTTAATTCGCTTCTCGCACAAGGGGACGAATGTGTTCTGCTGAGTGAGTAAGTGATTTTTAAGGCTTAGCCAGGCTTCCTCTACGTTGCCGTCATCTGATAGTTGTATTTCTGTTAGTTTTTGTCGGATTTCTACGAAGTTAGCTCTTTTGAAATTGGGCACCTTTACTTTATTTTCAGTCACTGATGATTGAGCTTTAATGTCGACGCGCACTAATTTATGATCGCAAGAACCGAGGTGTTCTCCTACCGTGACACTACTGATTAGGTTATCTTGGGTCGTTATAACAAGGTCGAGTATATTATTTTGTCGAGTTGGCTCAGAAACCATTTGGCTTAGATAATTTTCTTCTAGAAATTCGATCATTCTATGTGACTCGCCTTCTGTACTCGACAGTGTCGCCCAGTCGATATGGGGGAGGTTAAAGTCTCCTAATATCAGTGAGTCGGTGTTATTAAGTGACTGCCTTAAGACGCTGTACATTTCAAGGTCGTCATCGAGTGATTGCCCGGGAGGTCTGTAGGTGACAGATATATTTAAGTTGACTTTTGCAATGTTTACTCGCACGCAAAAATGTTCAACGTTACTGTTTCCCGGTGTTTTGTCAGTGGGTTGCAAATAGCTTTTGACATAAAGGGCGACGCCACCGCCTCTACGGTTTACACGATCTTTGTTGAAGAGTCTGTAGCCATCTATGTTGTATTCGGAACTTAAATCAATATTTGTGGTGTCGATAAATGTTTCGGTTATAGCAATTATGTCAAAATTTTCTGTTAAAGCAAGACATCTCAGTTCATCAAATTTGTTTCTTAGGTTACGCGCATTGAAACTAAGGATTTTTAAGTTATCTAGAGGCTTAGTAATAGAGGTGGTGGTACTTGCGGGATCACGGTTACGGGTTTTTCGCGATGCACGGCGTCTATTTACACGGGTGGGGTGGAGGGACGTGGCCGTGACTCGTTTTTTGTTCGGATGACACGCACTGCTTCGTTGAGGAGCCTTCCGAGTCTGGCTGCCCCGATGGGAGAAAGGTGCAATCCGTCCCTGTGGAAGAGCTCATTTTGTCCATAGAAATTGTCCCATGCGTTTAGGAACTCCACGTCAAGCTCCCTACAAGGAGTCTGTAAGCGGTTGTTTAGGCTGAAGGCCTTACTGAAAAAGTCGCTCTCCGCCCAAGTCTGTGGTAGAACTCCTGAAATCAAAATGTTAGGGGATTTAGTCTTATACTGCTGGATGAGCCTACGGTACTTCTCCAGGAGTTCCTCAGACCGGGTCGTGGTGACGTCGTTCGTACCTGTGTGAATAACAAACAGTGAATCATTAGTAGCCTGGGGGGAGATCTCCTCAAGAGCAGCAGTTATGTCGTCGATCCCAGCACCAGGATAGCAATAGTTCCGTCTTCGACGAGGAACTCTGCCGCAGAACTCAACGACCTGCTGGCGAATCATGGAGTCACCCACCAGGAAGGTGCTCTCCTGCTCGTCCTCCTCCTCCAGAATGGCAAACCTGTTGAAGCAATGAACAGGATAAATCGCTTGTCTGGCTGGTTTGGCTCCTCCATTCACGACGGTGAAGCCATCATGGACGGTGCCACTAGCATCCTCCCGTTGCGTGGTGTTGTCCGCTGGTGTCGACGGTACCGCTGAGGGCAAGGGGGCGGTTGGAGAAGGGTTTGGCACCACAGCAACGTTAGCCTGGATGAATTCCTGCAAGGAGGCAACAGTGCGAGAAAGCTCTATTATTTTATTCTGACCTGCTTCCATCTTCTCTTCTTGCTCCTGCAGTCTGGTCTCGAGATGCTGCCTGGTGAGAGAAAGCTCTATTATTTTATTCTGGCCTTCTTCCATCGTCTCTTCCTGCTCCTGCAGTCTTGTCTCGAGATGCTGCCTGGACAGACACAGTCGACAGACAGCAGAACGCCCTGTAAAAAAGTGAGCTAAGAAGCTACCGTTACAAGTACTGCACTTCTTAGACGCCATCTTAGCTGAAATGAAAGAGATAAAAACACAGAGTGAAGGGGATTAGGAAAGGGGTGAGGTGTGAGAGGTAGTTTAGTAATGGAGGAAAAGTGAGAGAGAGGAGGAGTAGGAAGGGATGAGAGGTGAGTAAAGAGGGGAAAGAGAGGTGTGAGATCAAGGAGGGTTAGGAAATAGGTGAGGTGGGAGAGAGGAGGAGTAGGAAGGGATGTGAGGTGAGTAAAGAGGGGGAAAGGGAGGCGGTGAGTGAGGTGTGTGAGATCAAGGAGGGTTAGGAAATAGGTGAGGTGGGAGAGAGGCGGTGAGTGAGGTGTGTGAGATCAAGGAGGGTTAGGAAATAGGTGAGGTGGGAGAGAGGAGGGGTAGGAAGGGATGTGAGGTGAGTAAAGAGGGGGAAAGGGAGGCGGTGAGTGAGGTGTGTGAGATCAAGGAGGGTTAGGAAATAGGTGAGATGAGTGAGAGGGAGTTTGGGAAAGGAGGTAAGTGGGAGAGAGGAGGAGTAGGAAGGGATGTGAGGTGAGTGAGGTGTGTGAGAACAAGAAAGGTTAAGAAGGAGGCGAGGTAAGGTGGGTGAAGGGATGGGTAAATAGGATGTGAGGTAAGGTGAGTGAGGGGGGGAGGGCTTAGAAATATGTGGAGGTGAGGGAGGAGTAGGAAGGGCGGATCTTTCCGGTTATACGAACTATCGATTTTTTGGGTATTTTTACATTTTTTCAATGTATTTTTTTCCGTAGAATCCTAAAATGACAATTTTTTTTTGGAGAAACCAATAGGTAAAAAGTTATTCAACTTTAAAGTTATTTATTCCCTATGTAATACCTTTGACAAAAATCATTATTTTCATATATTCATGGGCAAAAGACTACACAAGCTGTAATTACTGCAACGATGAGATTGAAATCAACAAGGATACAGCAGTCAATTTCAACAATTATCTCAGAGAGGTAAGTAAATATCAATAAACTAAACTAACCTAACCTAACCGAAGCTACCCTAACCTACCCTAACCTAACCTAACCTAACCTAACCTAACCTAACCTAACCTAACCTAACCTAACCTAACCTAACCTAACCTAACCTAACCTAACCTAACCTAACCTAACCTAACCTAACCTAACCTAACCTAACCTAACCTAACCTAACCTAACCTAACCTAACCTAACCTAACCTAACCTAACCTAACCTAACCTAACCTAACCATCAAAGAATGTATGTCTTACATTTGATAAAAGAAAGGAAGAATAAAAGTTTGCATTTCTTCAGTAATGCATAGGAAATAAATAACTTTAAAGTTGAATAACTTTTTATCTATCCATTTCTCCAAAAAACTAACCTAACCTAACCTAACCTAACCTAACCTAACCTAACCTAACCTAAACTAACCTAACCTAACCTAACCTAACCTAACCTAACCTAACCTAACCTAACCTAACCTAACCTAACCTAACCTAACCTAACCTAACCTAACCTAACCTAACCTAACCTAACCTAACCTAACCTAACCTAACCTAACCTAAACTAACCTAACCTAACCTAACCTAACCTAACCTAACCATCAAAGAATGTATGTCTTACATTTGATAAAAGAAAGGAAGAATAAAAGTTTGCATTTCTTCAGTAATGCATAGGAAATAAATAACTTTAAAGTTGAATAACTTTTTATCTATCCATTTCTCCAAAAAACCAATGTTATTTTCGGATTCTACGTAAAAAAATACATTGGAAAAATGCAAAAAAAAAAAAAAAAAGTCGATAGTTCGTATAACCGGAAAGACCCGGAAGGGCTAATCCTCTAGGGGATGAGGAGGAGCAAAAGGGATGTGAGGTGAGCGAGGGTGGGGGGGGGGCTTAGGTGAGGTGAGGGAAAGGGGTGTAGGAAGTGTTAATCCTCTAGGGGATTTAAAGGGGGTGTAATGAGGAGGAGCAGATTGAATCCTCAGGGAATTCAAAGGGTGGGTTGTCGACACACCCAAATCACGCGTGAGACACTCGGGAACACAAAGTCACACTCGGGACACACGAAACACTCAGAAACCCAAGCACAAGCACGACTAAACACCCTCAAGTCACTCGCAAAAACACCGGAAGTACAACAGCACACTCAAAACACTCTGAAACCCACGCAGAGCACTATAAACATCCAAATCACACGTAAAAGCACTGGAAACACAACACACTCGAAACGCAGAACACTCGAAAACAGCCAAATCACACGTAGAAACACCGGAAACAAAACAGCACACTCAAAACGCTCTGAAACCCACGCAATACACTTAGAAGCAGCCAAATCACACGCAAAACACCCGAAACACAACACACTTGAATCACTCTGAAACCCACGCAGAACACCCGGAAACAGCCAGATCACACGCAAAAATACCGGAAACACAACACTTGAATCACTCTGAAACCCACGCAGAACACCCGGAAACAGCCAGATCACACGCAAAAACACCGTAAACACAACACACTTGAATCACTCTGAAACCCACGCAGAACACCCGGAAACAGCCAGATCACACGCCTTCGATAGAGTCTGACACCAGTCTTTGCTTTTTAAACTGCCCTCTTTCGGATTATATCCCTCTCTCTGTTCCTTTATCTCCATTTTCCTTTCCGGCCTTTCTATCTCTGCGGTGGTAGACGGTCACTGTTCTTCCCCTAAACCTATAAACAGTGGCGTTCCACAGGGCTCTGTCCTATCACCCACTCTCTTCCTGTTACTCATCAATGATATTCTTTCCATAACAAACTGTCCTGTCCACTCATACGCCGACGACTCCACTCTGCATTATTCAACTTCTTTCAATAGAAGACCCTCTCAACAGGAAGTACACAACTCCAGACTGGAGGCTGCATAACGCTTAACCTCAGACCTTGCAATCATTTCCGATTGGGGCAGAAGGAACCTTGTGTCGTCCAATGCCTCAAAAACTCAATTTCTCCACCTATCAACTCGACACAATCTTCCAAACACCTATCCCCTGTTCTTCAACAACACTCAGCTGTCACCGTCTTCAACACTAAACGTCCTCGGTCTATCCTTAACTCAAAATCTCAACTGGAAACTTCATATATCCTCGCTAAATCAGCTTCCTCGAGGTTGGGCGTTCTGTATCGTCTCCGCCAGTTCTTCTCCCTCGCGCAGTTGCTATCCATATACAGGGCCTTGTCCGCCCTCGTATGGAGTATGCATCTCACGTGTGGGAGGCTCCACCACAGCTCTTCTGGACAGAGTGGAGTCTAAGGGTGGTATTGTTAGACGCGAAGGCTAGCGTCCTTTCCTGTCGCTCGACCATGTAGGTAGGCAAAGTTACTTCGTCCCTCGACCGTATTGAGAGACCAGCCCGCCAGCAGCCCCCGCTGCATCTGGGTGTTGGTACGCCTGATCGGCATCAGCTGGCCACGCACCGGCCCGATTTCCCGTTTTTTTCAAAAATCATGTTTCATATCGGGACTACATTAAGAGAAAATTATAAATTTAGAGATAAACAAAACAGAAAAGCTAGATATAGCCGTAATTAATGGAAGAAGACGAGGTGCAGTGCATAAACTTTTATTTCAGCAGTCATACATATTATCAGAAATTATAAGGAAGTACTCTTTAAAAATAATATCATTTAATATAAAAATTCAAATTAAACAATTATTAAAAAAATAAAAATGAAAATGATAATGCATATTGCCGATATGATTGCATATTCCGCCATCACAACAACGCGCGCGCACGGAAGCTGATCGACAATGGACCGCGCTGCACCACTTTCGTCAAGGCAGAGGAGAGTCCTGGTGCAGCTAGTGGAGGAAAGGCCTGTCCTTCAAGATAGGTCAACCAGCACTGCGGTCCAGCACAAGAAGAACTTGGCGTGGGATGAGATCGCCAAAAACTTCAACGCCATGCACCCTGATCTGGAGCCGCGATCAGTTCAACAATTGAAAAGAAGTTTCAACCGCATCAAATTGAAGTAAGTAAATGAGGTGCATTGATTTTACGTTGTATATAGTTAACCTTTTGACCAGTATCGCTGTGTATCGCTTCAGGTCCTCCTCTCTCGATCCTTTCAGTGCGCAACGCGTCATGACCCCTGTGCGCTGTCGGGCAGGGGGGAGGTGAGTTCTATTTTCACCTCCACACCTCTGTAACTATGCATTGTAGCAAATATTCGGCATATCATTGGAAAGATAAAGGCAAATACTATACAGCTTGCTTAATTATATTGCCAGTTTCATATGATGACCGACTAAACAATTATATTTTGCCATCGTATCTAAAAAATAACCGCTATTATAATATGTATTGGTAGTATAGTTTGGTATATATTATTCTCGCTTTAACTTAGTGGTTGTAACAGCCAACTAGGCAAGACAATTCACCCCGTTCTGATGACAGGCAGCATGTTTCACGTATGAGTATGTGGTTGCATTATGTAGGAGGTGTCGGTGGACATTCCATCAGAATAAAGTTACTATGGGGTGGTGAATAGTGTTGGAACATGTATTGTGAGCGGGAGATTCAAAACACCACCAGCACAGACAGCGCGGCGTCGCTGCCACAATTTAGCAATAAAATAATAAATGCTCTTACTGTGAATTACCATATAGTTCTTGCATCACGGGGTCACGGGGAAAATGCTTCCACCTCAGCGTGCGGTTGCGAAGCAACTGGGGTCACATGCCACTCCTCCCCTGAGAATTAACATACTGCCCCCCATCGACCATGCCTTTATACCCACCATTAATATGATCTTAGAATGTGCCCTTGTAACATTCTGTGTGGCATCAGAATGCCGCGGAGCTTCACTTGTCTAGTGCCCTCCCATACTCAGATGTGCCCCCCTTTGATAAATACCTATCCACTCCAGTGTTTGGGTGATGATTAAAATGATCAACTTTTCACCTTTTGAGACACAGATTACACTAATAATGTGTTCTCCAGATCCAAAATAATCATAATGCATTAAAAATAGGCTATAGTTATTTTTCATTGTTATTACATGTTATTTGTAAGGCAAAAAGAAATAATTACTGGTAGAATAGCAATAAGCATAGAGCAGGTGTAGCTCTTACATATGATAATATTATACCATTGCTGATTAAATAGTAACCCATTAATTCTTGCTTTGTTAGTTAAGAGCTATATTCAAACTAATATAATCCCATGTTATCAACCTAATTGAATAGCAATGTATCTTTAATCCAAACACTATTAATATTAATAGGCACTAGAATATTAAATCTGCAACACTAATATCAATTTTGGTACAACAAGTTGTTTCCAATGCTCTTTACTATATTTGGTCAAAGGGTAAAAAAAGGTAAAGGAAAAGGTTAAGTTGGGAGCACACGCTATAGCTGCGGGTGGTGGCAGTGCTCATCTCCATCCCATTGATCCTTTGAGCCTGTCATGAGACAACCCATAAACCAGATACAGTACCAGTGTAACATCTGGGTTACCACAGTTTACTTTCCCTGGTGGCCCCAGGTACCCGGGTGAAAGGAAGGATGAACGGCTGGGTGGCTGCATGCCGACTGCCCAGGCCCGCAGATTCATTGTTAGGGACTCGAACCACTGCATTGCAGAGGTGTATTGTTAAAGGGTTTACAATTCAGTATGCCTTTGATATATTATTGTTATTAAAATCATGTTTCATTGCAGTGTGAAAAATGAAGAGAGATCCTACAAGCTGAAGGTGAAGAGGACTGGTGGTGCCCCTCCTCCATCACCTCCCAAGTTTACAGAAGAACATGAGACTGTTGCCTCCATGATCTCTGGAGAACTCAACATGGGCGAGGATGTCTTTGACACTCTTGCCATTCAAGATGGGCATCCAGTGGATGAGGCAGGCACTCCCATCATGGATGTTACTTTCAGTAAGTTAATCATTGCTTGAAAGTATATCACATTATATTATCCAGCTTTCTGCATTCTTGTTCTGGTGCTGCATATAAATACTATCATTGTTATTCTCATCATCAATTTTCACTTTTGATACACTGGTTTAGGTTAAAAGATATGCAAAAAAAATATATATATATATATATATATATATATATATATATATATATATATATATATATATATATATATATATATATATATATAGATAGATAGATATATATATAGATATATATATATATATATATATATATATATATATATATAGAGAGAGAGAGAGAGAGAGAGAGAGAGAGAGAGAGAGAGAGAGAGAGAGAGAGAGAGAGAGAGAGAGAGAGAGAGAGAGAGAGAGAGAGAGAGAGAGAGAGAGAGAGAGAGAGAGAGAGAGAGAGATAGATATAGATAGATAAGTTACTCATTTCTGGGAAGAAGCTCTGAGGGGGCCCAGTCTAGGATTAAATTTAAATAACTATAAATGCAATAGATATCAAATTCCCTCTGGTGCCTTTATTGATGGGGTAGTGTTTTTTCAAGTATTATAAGAAAAGAAGCTAACATTGTTATTGAAGGAAGAAATTTCCCGAGTCACATCATCTTTCATGTATAAGTATGACCGATAATGCATTGTATTATTTCACAGCTGTGAGTGGAAAACTGCCACCGACAGAGGTCCCCTCTGCTACTTCTGCCGCTGAATGTGCTGAAGCACCTGCACCTCCTAGTGCTTCTACATCTTTCCAGCCAGAAGCTTCATCCTCTGCATCCACTGCACCATCACTAACTACATTTACATGTAATGTGGCCTCCTCTTCTGCTGCCCCACGGCAGAGGAGGAAATTTGATGCAGAGTACCAGGCCTGTCGGAAGCAGCAGGATGAGTATCACCAACTCCTTCTTCAACAGACCAGAGAGGAGCACGACCAACAGATGAAACTGTACCAGTTTCACAGGGAGGTGTTGCAGCGGCAGCTAGATGTCTTCACGGAGACTTGGCATCATATCCGTGAGGCAGCAGACACCTGCAAAGCCAAATTTTTGGACAGTTTGGGGAATGCCGGAGAGTAACATCCATGATGGGATTGCCTGCCTCATCAACTGCATGCCCATCTTGTATTGTAAGTGTCAAGGACACACTCGCCCATACTGAGTTCTCCAGAAATCATGGAGGCAACGGCCTCGTGTTCTTCGGAAAGCTTGGGAGGTGATTGAGGAGGGCCACCACCAGTCTTCTTCACCGTTAGCATGTAAGCTCCCCCCAACATCACTACCTATGAATTTATCTAAACATTTTATTAATGTGTTCATCTTATTGACTCTCATAACATGAAGGCCAGGCCTGTTCCACTCATTCTCTTGTTGGTAAAGTATTTTTTGCCTATGACCCTGTGGAATCTGAATTTATCAAATTTAAACCCATTATTACATGTCCTACCCAGCTCTCTTACCATCAGAACCTTATAAATATCCCCCTTATTAAAGCCCTTCATCCATTTATAAACTTCGATCAAGTCTCCTTGCACCCTTTGCCTCTCTAGAAAATGCAAGTTTAATTAACTGTTCGAGTCTCCTCATATGTCAAGTTTTTGAACCCGTAAATCATCTTTGTCATCCTCCACTGTACCAATTCTAACATTTTGATACCCATTCTACAATTATGAAGGTGACCAGAAAAAAAACACATTATCATGATAAGATCTAACTAATGTTAAATATAGCTTGATGACATCAGCACTTGTTGCTTACTCTCCTTGAAATGAATCCCAATACCCTATTTGCACAATATCTAGGATGAATGCATTGTGCTCTTAGATGGAGATCAGAGGTCATCAAGATCCCTGAATTCCTCTCACACCTTGATCTTCTTAGGGGAGTGTCATTTAACCAATAATTATGAGGGGTTGTTCCCATATACACTCAGAGTACTGCACTTCCAGATGTATAAATAAAAACCAACACTGCCACCATCTTCAGTGGTCTTTCTTTACACCACTGAAGATGGTGGCAGTGTCCACCGAAACTGTTTAGTTAAAATATAACTATCGTCTGCCAGTGTGGGTTTTATTTATACATCAAGAATATTACGTCAGAGTGATTAGCCCATTCTTTGCACTTCCAGACATTGAACTCCATCTGCCACTTCCCTGCCCATTCACGCAATCTGTCTAGTTCATCCTGGAGAATACTAGCGACCCGATCCGACTCAATTACTCTGCCAATCTCTGTATCATCAGCATTTTAGCATATATTGCCAACATTAACTAGTGTTAGTAGTAGTAGTTGTAGTAGGAAATACATTATATTCAGTGATGTTTGATAAATATTTTGTTCATTTATTTATATCATGATTATGTACGTATAGGCTTCAGGCAGGAAATGAACAAATTAAAGAGACTGTAAATTTTGATCGGAAAATATTTATGCAAAATCTTACAAGCTATTTTCATTTTCTGAACAGACATAACTTATTATTAGAGAAACTACAATAAAGATCTCAAAATGTACACCACTGTGACCAACCACCACACCAAGAAAAGACGGCGCCACTATAAAACACTTGCCTGCATCATGACGGGCTAGGGCCGACTACCATCCAGGTCTCTCAAGAAAGCCTAAAAGCACTATAGGCAGGGAAAAAAAGATCAAACCTGGGCTATCTGTGTATAAATCAACCCAACTGAGCTACTGAGGTCACCATGCCAAGGGCCACTTATGCAGCACTATACCTGACACCTGGCCCCTACTGTGGATATGAAGGAAAAGTGACCTCGCTCACACTCATGGTAGCTGGAAACGCTTTTAATCGCTTTTAGTCAACCCATAATGCCACCTGTAGTATATATTTACATTAGAAAAACTGCAATAATAGTGAACAATGTTGTCATGTAGATTACTGAATTTTCAATGTGTTATTGCAGTTCCTCTAATATATATAGCACCGCATGTGCTACTGTGGGTTAAATAAAAGCATTTCCAGCCACCATGAGTGTGGGCGAAGTCACCTTTCCTGCATATCCAGTGGGGGAGGATGTCAAGATACAGTGCCAGAGAAGTGGCCTCTGGGATCATCTTTTCTGGGGTGTTTTATGGGGCTGGTTAGGCTGTGGGACCACTGCCTCCTGAGCCCCATCAGTGGGAAATGTTAGCGGATGTTGTTATTCTGTCGATGTGTCACCAGGGAGGGTTAGATCCTATTGAGTTGCCAGGACTTCTGTAGGAAGGTCTGCATAGACTTGAGGGCTTGGAAGGCAGTGTTGGGGCTGAGGGTGTCGCTGCCCAGCAGGCCTTCTATGTAAAGTTGGCCTGTGGATGTTGAGTCTGGTTAGGGATGCTTAATTTGAGGTTGGTGTGGAGGAGGAATCTTGGGCAGTGGAGCAGGAAATGTTCTGGTGTGTTAGGCTGTGTGAGGCACCATGGGCAGTGTAGGTCTTGGACTAGACGGAGAACTTTTAAATCATCGATGGCTCGGTTGGCTTGCTGCCCTGACTCCTATCCAGAAGCCTGGGTTCCATTGCCAGCACTCAATGGTGTACATTTTGACATCCACAGAAGATCTAAAAGAATCTCTCAACAATGGAAGCTCTGCGAGCATTTCCAGTGCCTACATCATAATCTGCAAGTATGTCTATGTTGATGGGCTCAAGTTCTTCTTCTGGCATGTCAATGGGGAGTTTGTTGAGGATTGCAATATTGTGCAGGATGGCACATGCAGTCACAATTTTTTTGATGTTGAGAGTGCTGTTCTCATTGGCTTTGAGAGAATAGCAAATCTTTTCTTCCAAATCCCGAACGTTCTCTCGATCAGGTTCCTTGTTTTGATGTGAGAGGCATTGTAATGCCTCTCCTTAACAGTACGAGGAATTCGAATGGGAGTTAAAAGGTAGCTTTTACAGGCATAGCCCGAATCCCCCAACAAGTATCCTCTGTACTGCCCTCCCTCCTCCAGAGTAGCACACAAAACAGACTCACTGAAGATGCGGGCATCATGTGCACTACCTTGCCAGTTCACGACCAGATTTGTGAAGAGCATGGATGAGTTGCAGACCCCCATTATATTCAATGAAAAAAAGCCTTTCCTGCAGCGGTAAAGTTCTGCATCTTCTCCACCTGGACTGATGATTGGGATGTGTACACCATCTACACATCCAATAACTCCGGGCATGGCAGCTACCTCGGCAAATTGTCGCATGACATCCTGTTCTTCAGCAGGACTGGGGAACTTTATGTAGTCCCCTGCTAGCTGGCAGATTGCACTGGTCACAGTCTTGACACAGGTAGATACACTGGGCAGCGACATGTCACAGCAATCCCCCATGTCAAGCTGGAAGCTCCCAGTGGCATAGTAGCGGAGGGTTACCAGCAGCTGGAGACGTGGTGGGATTGGAAGCCCTGTAAGAAAGAAATATTTATCAGAATATATATATATATATATATATATATATATATATATATATATATATATATATATATATATATATATATATATATATATATATATATATATATATATATATATATATATACACACACCATAGAACGGGGCTATTGCGACCACCTGGGGCAACTGAGACCAGCTAAGGAAATTTCTTTTAAAAATTAAAAAAAAAAATAATAGGTCGGACTGTTTTGTTAACTTCTGTTTTGTAGACATTCAAGTACATAAGATCTGAAAATGTAAACCACATCTTTTCACTCATTCCACAAGTACCCCTCATTCCTATTCATTTGTGTATGTATATTCGAGGAATGTGACCCAGTAACGCTAAGGTGTGCTGTACACAAGCCGTGTCCCTCAGCCAAGTCCAATTTCTGTGATCTGTAGCCAGGCATCCTATGTAAGTATACAGCCAATGTGGAGGTGATCAATGTTAATGTTTACTTTGTATTGATCTTTATATAACATGGGGTAATTGAGACCACCATAATGGGGTACAAGAGACCACAGCTACATAAATGGTACACACTTCTGTTTTGTTTCGGGATGGTGTGTACCTACAAGAGAAAAGAAGGTTCTCCCAGGGCCCAGTATACTCCTGACATCCGGAAACAGGCTGATAATAATATTAATAATAATAATAATGATAATATTAATAATAATAATAATGATAATATTAATAATAATAATAATAATAATAATAATGAAAATAATAATGCTAATAATAATAACAAAAATAATAATAATAATAATAATAATAATAATAATAATAATAATAATAATAATAATAATAATAATAATGATAATAATAATAATTATAACAATAATAATAAATAATAGTAATAATAATAATAATAATAATAATAATAATAATAATAATAATAATAATAATAATAATAATAATAAATTAATTAATAATAATGAAAATAATAACAATAATTATAACAGTAAATAATAATAATAATAATAATAATAATAATAATAATAATAATAATAATAATAATAATAATAAATTAATTAATAATAATGAAAATAATAATAATTATATATAATTATAAAAAAATATATAATAATAATAATAATAAATTAATTAATAATAATGAAAATAATAATAATTATAATTATAATAACAATAAATAATAATAATAATAATAATAATAATAATAATAATAATAATAATAATAATAATAATAATAATAACAACAATAGCAATAATAATAATTCCTGATGACTGCACCTCCATGGTGATGTGGTTATCGTGCCAAGCTACAAATCCACAGATCTAGGTTCAAATCCCAGTCGGTGTGCACCTCACCCAACTGTTCATTCTCCCTCTTGTGCCTGTCAAATTAATGGGTACCTGTGGAAACCTGTGGTAACCCAGATGTTACACCTGCCCTCTTTTGGGTTAATGGGTTCATATCCACCACAGGCTATAGTGCTAATGTGACAGAGGTCAGCACTCAGGCCATGTGCAACTATAGTATGTGCCCCTACCTTCACCTTACTTTCACTGAGAATGTGGATGACTGCCTTATCCTACTTTTCAACCAATCAATAACCAAGCCCATAATTTTTGCAGATTTTTGCAGGGGTCTATAAGGCATCATAGTTTCATGAGGTGGGCGGGGGAAGAGGGTAGCGATCGAAGCAAGGATGTGCAGGTGAGGGAATATTTTGTAAATAGGCACTTTTAGGGGCATTTTAAGGCTGATTGAAAAACATTGGAGGGGCTGTAGCCCCCTAGCCCCCCCCCCCCACAGAAATTATGGCTGACAACAGAAACTCATGTTAGAAAAGTGTGTCAAAAGATATGTTGAACTGAATTGTTTGCTTTGACCTAAACTCTATCGCTAGGAAATATGAAATAAACATTTATTCCTTAAGAATGATAATTTGACAAAAAAATCATAGACATATATGTAGACATATTTACATAGCTGAGAATAACTAGGGTATGGATCTGTGACTTTGGCACCTCGTATAATTTGAGAACTATCAGGGCTGTCCCTGTTTATGGTTGTGGTTCGTTGGCAGATCTAAAGGGGGACCCAGGGGCCCCATGGTCCTGAGCGAATACTGGAAACTAGCTCAGAAGTGCGCTGCGGCTATAACAACAAAACTCGCAGAACATTCCAAATTGTGTGGTAGGCAATTTCATCGGACTTTTCAACAATCGGGCCTCCGGCAAACTTTTTTCCTGAATCGGCTCCTGTTGCAGTTAAGCATCAGTACATTAATCTTGCTAGCCACAGCTTGATCAGGTCTGATTAAAGTACCTGTAAAGAATGGCATTTTTATATTTTCAGACCCATGATATTTTAAGCTTACCTCTTTTCCTGGTAGAATCTGGCAATAGGTGCTGGATTTTTTATAAGAGATCCAGGGTGACTTGCTTGGAGAGCCGAAAGCGTTGAGTGAACTCCTCTTCCGAGTACATTTCAAAGGGATCCCTACGGCTCCTGAACAAACGGGTTCTCCTCCTGATGGCCAGGTCTTCCCATTGTCCCACGTGAGCCACTCTACGTAGCAGGTGTCTGTAGGCTGCCATTGCTGCTTTTTCTGTAATAAAAATTATATTTAATCTTTTGTGTCATCACCCTCATCAAGGATTATTTTCATTTGAAGTGGAACTTAAGCATCAAGGTCTGTCTGAATATAAGCTTGAGCTTAGATGGCCAATGTAATTATTCCCCATAATGGTGTGAAATATTAATATTGGCCATGCTGGGGTGGGCAGGCTCAGTAATGAAGGCTGCTTCCTTGACCTATTTCATAGCATTCACAATTCATACTTATTGAGGTTTACTGGCGTCAGGCTCACTGTAGTATTACCAAAGTTAAGGTAAAGTTGGGGGCACACGCTATAGCCGAGCTGCGCGTGGGTTCTCCGTTGCATGAACACGTGAGCCTGTGGTAGGAGGGAGCCCAACACCCCGGAACACAGGGCCAGTGTGACATCCGGGTTACCACAGTTTACCTTCCCCAGGTTTCCCCAGGTACCCATTTATCGACCAGCCCGAAAGGGAGGAAGATCAGCTGGGTGAGCAGCACGCTGACTCCTCGGGTCGGGATTCGGATCCGGGCCCGCGGTGTAGTAGTCAGCCACGCTGACCACTAGACCACGGAGACCTCTTAGTATTACCAAGCACGAATAATAAGATTATACATCCTGTCAAGCTCCCTCACCCGGGTGTAATAATACATTTTGTTGGGGCTACGGCATGGCGATGAAAGGCGAGCCTCCTGTCAGCCTTCCAGCAAGTTGTAAACACGCCTTATCCCGCCTAACGTATCCTGCCACTTTAAAAACACTAAACAATCATTCACAGCCGGGAAAATACGCTTGGTCTTACCTGTATATGGATGATGAATTGTAGTAATGGCGGCAGCCTTCCTCTCCCGCGTGACGCCAGGCCGGAGGGGGGAGCTTGTTGTCGTCACGACGCCTTATTCTTGTAAAACGCGGAACGGGTACTGTTATCAGAGAAACACTAGTGTTCTGCCTAATAGGATATTTTTTTCCCGAAAATTTATTTTATAATTTATTGTATTTTTTACATTCAGTCTAAATTCTGATAACAATTTTAATCACGATTTCGACGAAGACACGGGGGTACCCGTGTCCTCGACACTCAACCATGTTCCAGTATTTTGGCGGGCATTTCAAGTACTCTCAGTCAAGGCAAGTATAGAGAGGTATAGTCACTCTCATAGAACGTGAAGAACCAAATTTTGAAGTGATCTTTTTTATTAGGACCTCTCGGATGTTTTTTTATGTTATAAACTACTACAATAAAATAAAATAAGATGTGGGTTTTTTGTTATAGACCCTGTGAAGCAATTGTCGGTGAATAAAAAATATAAATAGAAATGTTCACGGCATCTCATCCTGGACGATGATTGGCTGGCGTCTCGATAAGCTCCTCCCCTTCCTCGAGTTTAATTCATTTCTTCTCTCGTTGTTCAATCCAAACCGACGGCTCATTTTCAGCTTTGACCCAACATTCATTTGTTTACTCAAGTCAGACTCGCCGCTCACCTCACGCCCCATCTGTGTGTGAGCGGCGAGTCTGACTTGAGTAAACAAATGCCGAAGTGAATGAAGGCGTCACGGCTCGGCTTACATTCGGCGGCGATTTTGACCCTATGTATATTTTTACCTCGGGAGATACCACACACCATCAGAAGCAGAAAAGCATGCAGATTCAGGATCTGGGCTTATAAAAGTGATACGACGAAAACCAGCTGAGTACTAAGGAGTTGAAGGGAAATAAGTGCAAGAACATGTTTACTCCATCCTTCACTTAACTCTGATTTTCGTATGTGTAATTTTACATTATTGTTACAAATTTATGCTAGTGTGATGCAGAATTTTCTCAAGAAGATGATGGTGGTCTTAGTTTTTCGTAAAAATGAATGTTGGGGTCAGGAAACAGGGTGGGAGTGAGGTGAAGTCGTCGGTTAGGCAGACAACGAGGATGGGGCGTGGCCAAGCGTGAAGGCTATAGGAGTTGCCAACGAGTGATTTCCTCCCGCCTGTATGACGATACCTTCTCTATACTTGCCTTGCTCTCAGTAACGACTTGACTTCATGGGAAGTAACTTGTCCTCGACCTTCCGTCTAGCAATACCACCCTTAATATACCGAGAAGGGATATATGGAATTTAGTAGAATATATATATATAGACATTTTTTTTAACTGAAAGGGTCAAATACTTGGAAAATGAATCCACGCTTATGTATCTACTACATTTATTATTTTTATTAGGTATACCATGTTTATTAAGTTAACCCGCTCATAAACGAGTGATTAAAGAGTAATTTTGATAAAGCTTTACCATCATACTCGACAGATATGTTTG
This sequence comes from Eriocheir sinensis, assembly GCF_024679095.1. Taxonomy (NCBI): domain Eukaryota; kingdom Metazoa; phylum Arthropoda; class Malacostraca; order Decapoda; family Varunidae; genus Eriocheir; species Eriocheir sinensis. The sequence continues at coordinate 213,103 of NW_026111726.1, forward strand.
TTTGATAACCTTAATTCTTGCCCGTCAGACATATAGCCTACCCTTTTGCCTTTCCTCCTCTGATTTGTAACATTCATTCATTCTTCATTTTATTTGCTTCATCTTATTTATTTATTCTTATTATTCTTATTTATTTACCTCTTATTTATTTATTTATTTGCATCCTATTTATTTATCTTTGTTTGATAACCTTTTTGCCCGTCCCTAATAGCCTACCCGTTTTCCTTTCATCCTCTGATTTGTAACTTATTCATTCATTTTTCCTTTTATTTGCTTCATCTTATACATTTATTCTTATTATTCTTATTTATTTGCTTCTTATTTATTTACTAGTTTATTTATTTGTATCCAATTTGTTTATCTTCCTACTTATTCCTTTTTTTTCGTATCATTTTACCAACAGTGCGATTATTCCATTGGTACGTAGATTACAAAAGCAATTCTCTCCGTTCATTGCCTTTCTTTTTATTTATCAAACCACCAACAAATTATAATATCTTCCTATAGTGTCACGTCATATCGTAACCTAGAAATCGCCCTAAAATCTATCACTCTAAACCCAATTTAACCTTATTTTTCTTCTTCTTCCAGGTTCATTACACGTCAATTCAGCTTCCACTTGACAACCACGAACAGGAACAAGGTCAGCATCGCCCCAGGAAAGCCTCCACCAACATCCCTCTTTGGTAAGTACAACCTCTTCCTTGATACTCCCTTAGGTCATGTTATTCAGTTTCCAATAAAGCTCGATCGCCACGCCCTTCCAAACTCTCATGAAACTCCCTTAATGGTCTTTTTGCAATTGTTCTTCAGTCTCCTCCAAGCTCCCCACGCCTTTCCTATCTCTCATGGAACTTCCTGCGGTCTTATTGCTATTGTGTCCTTGTTTCCACTCGCACAAGCTCCTCATTTGTCCTTCTCCGTCTTGAAACTTTCTTGGGTCATTTAGAGAGAGAGAGAGAGAGAGAGAGAGAGAGAGAGAGAGAGAGAGAGAGAGAGAGAGAGAGAGAGAGAGAGAGCAAAACAACACACATTGACGTAGGAATATAACATGCGTAGGTGCTTAAGTTCTTGCGTTCGTCTCTGGTGTAAGCGAAGATAAGGGTTACCTGAATTACCTGAGGATTTATTAGCTCAACACCTGGTCGTGGGGAAAGGCTCACGTGCCCTTTTCTTTATCTTATCTGTATTTATTAGTGTTCGACAGCCGCTCATTAAGGAAGGGTTTTATAAGGGATTGGGGTTGGAATGTCACCCACTTCTGTTTTGTTCGTTCCCTGTTTGTGACGTGTTCTGGGGATTGTTTTTTTTTTTTTTGTTTTTGTTTTTCGATATGATTTGTTTTGTTGCTGTTGGTTATTGTTGTTTCTGTTATTGTTACTGTTTTATTTTCTTTTTCTTCGTCCTTTCTTTTCTTGTTGTTCTTGTTCTTGTTCTTCATTTTGTTATCCTTATATTATTATCATTATTATTATTATTATCATTGTTATTATTATTATTATTATTATTATTATTATTATTAGTAGTAGTAGTAGTAGTAGTAGTAGTAGTAGTAGCAGTAGTACATGAGGATAAGTTGATTGGGTTGATAATGTGACGAAGGAAGACGTAATAAAATTGAAAAAAAAAAAAGATTAATACAGGATGAATGGGAATGAGATAGAGGAGGAGGAGGAGGATAATAATGAAGGGGTTGAAAATAAGGCAAATTATGCATGGAAAGTCTTTAGCAGATGTGAGTCGACAAGCATACAGATAGTAACTTAAGGAAGAAGACAATGAACGCAAGCTATATATCTCGTTATGCTGAATCGAAATGCTAAAAACTCCATAAAAATAGCTATCATTAAACACTAAATACTGAAAATAACCGTCCATAGCCATGATTCAACCCTTACAATAATAACGCAATATGGTTATCTATGATACTATACGATACCAATTCAGTGTAACATTTCATAAAGCATTAAAAACTGGTCTCATTGACAGTACCGTAAAAACATGTTACCATAAACCTCGGTAACCCAACCTCATCTCTGCCTCCTCCCCACCATGTGCAAGGAGGCAGATGAGGGGTGATAGTTAGGTAATGGGAGCGAACCTTTCATGAATTAATCTAGCAAATAAAATCGGCCAAAAACATAAATATCTAGTCATCCCTACCGAAAAGAGAAACAGACATGACGATATTAACCCCTAAAAACGATTCCGTATGACTAATTTTGAACTTAATACCATGACCACTGACCCTAATTTGGCGATGATGCAGTAATCCTGGCTGAGTCGCTGAAGATTCTGGTGATGGCTCTCGCGGGACTGAACGAGGAGGCGAAGCAAAGGGGACTCAAGATATTCTGAGCCACTACCAAGGTGCAGGTGTTTGGAGGCTTGCTGGATGAAACGGTACAGTCTGTCCATGCGTGTGGTGACGAAATTGAGATCTTGGAAAATTTCTCATACCTTGGTGGCAGAATGCTGAACAACGGCGAGTGCTGTCAAGAGGTCTGACGGTGGATTGGCTTGACCTTTGACCGTTTTGAAATTTCTGACCACATTGACCGTCACGAGCAATTTGACCGTCACGAGTACTTTGACCGTCACTTGACCGCTTTCACCTTCCCTTGATCACTTTGACTTTTCCCTAACCACCTCGGGCACTGTAACATTTCCTGCATCCCTTTTGATCATTTTAACGCAGGTAATTGTCAGTACTCTTAAACACATCATTACACACTACGGCCATTGTGGTGTAATAAAAAGGGGGACGGGAAAGAGAGAGGGCAACGCGCAACTTCCGTACATTAAAATAAAAAAATCTTCACCACACACATTTTTCTGGGGCCGCTGAATATCTAAGTAAGTTATCGACGGCGTTAATTGGCTACTTACCTGGGCTGCGGAGGTGAAGCCCGGCGGGAGGCGACGCTCAGGGAAGTTACTGGAAAGGTAAGGAAAGGAAAATTATTAGTGACAAATGACTGATTGGCTGACGAACTGACTGATTAGGATTTTTTTTTTCTTTACATCCCCGCCTATAGCCCAAGCCCGTCATGGCGCAAGAAATTTTATAGTGGTGCCAGTTATGCTTGGCTCTTGCTGCTCCCCGGAGCTCATTCTTGATTCACTGGACGGTTCCTTTTAGAGTCCGGGTTGATGGGTGGTCTTCTGGACAGCATGTGGGTAGTCTTAGGCCACTCGGCGGTGACTGAAAAACCCTTACTGACTGACTGAATGAATGAATGAATAACTAACAGAATTACTAACTCTCTCTCTTGTCATGCATTCGCCATCCTTAATAAGTTAGGTAACACGGCAAGGAGGAGGAAGAGGCGGACACACTTCTGCTGCCCTCTTTCCTGCTGCCGTTGCCGTCCGGCTCTCAGCTCACTTTCGCTTTCCCTCGTTGTCTCTCACTTCTGCACTTATTTTATATTCAGACGTATTTCAATTATCATCACCACGATGAGAATTGACGTTGTTCTGGCACTGGTGTGGTGGGCCTTGGCCACCAATCTGCTTCTGAAGTACACCGGGCTCGGCCCTACAACCCCGCCAGCCGAAGGGCTGCGCGCCGCCGGGCCTGTGGAGGGAGAACCCCCGGCGGGACAGCTCGGGGCCCACAAGGCCTGGGTGATTGCTGATCTGCTGGCCGAACAAGAGCGGAGTCAGCTGGCGTTGCAGGACCTAAAAAGACAAAACGCCCTCTTGTCCGTCCTTCTACTTCAGGCCATAGATGAAGCCAGCGTCCTGCACAGGGCGGTGCTGGCTCAAGAAACGGCTTGGAGAGAGAAAGAGCAGCAAAGATTAGCGCTGGAGGAAGAAAACAGCGGCCTGATCAATGACCTGCACTTATCGCGACGCGAAAATAGCGTCCTGCTCAGTGACTTATCTAACGCTGGAAAAATAATTCACAGGCTCCGAAAATTCGTGTCCTTATTCCAGGAAGAAAACCACGGCCTGCTTAGTGATCTGTCTAACGCTAGGAATGAAATTGACAGGCAGCAAAAGTCGTGTCTTTCTCCCGGCAAGAAAATAACGACCTTATCAAAGCGCTGGCCATATCCAAGGCTGAAAATAACGATCTTGTCAGAGCGCTGGACATTTCCAAGGATGAAAGTATCGACCTTATCAAAGCGCTGGAAATCTCCAAGACTGAAAATAACGATCTTGTCAGAGCGCTGGACATTTCCAAGGATGAAAGTATCGACCTTATCAAAGCGCTGGAAATCTCCAAGGTTGAAAATAACGATCTTGTCAGAGCGTTGGACATTTCCAAGGATGAAAATATCGACCTTATCAAAGCGCTGGAAATCTCCAAGGCTGAAAATAACGATCTTGTCAGAGCGTTGGACATTTCCAAGGATGAAAATAACGATCTTGTCAGAGCGCTGGACATTTCCAAGGATGAAAATAACGATCTTGTCAGAGCCCTGGCCATATCCAAGGCTGAAAATACCGATCTTGTCAGAGCGCTGGACATTTCCAAGGATGAAAATAACGAAATTGCCAAGGCGCTGGCCATATCCAAGGCTGAAAATAACGATCTTGTCAGAGCGCTGGACATTTCCAAGGATGAAAATAACGATCTTGTCAGAGCGCTGGACATTTCCAAGGATGAAAATAACGACATTGTCAAGGCGCTGGCCATATCCAAGGCTGAAAATAACGATCTTGTCAGAGCGCTGGACATTTCCAAGAATGAAAATAACGATATTGTCAAGGCGCTGGCCATATCCAAGGCTGAAAATAACGATCTTGTCAGAGCGCTGGACATTTCCAAGGATGAAAATATCGACATTGTCAAGGCGCTGGCCATATCCAAGGCTGAAAATAACGATCTTGTCAGAGCGCTGGACATTTCCAAGGATGAAAATAACGACATTGTAAAAGCGCTGGACATGTTCAAGGAAGAAAATAACGACTTAGTCAAAGCGCTGGCCATTTCCAGGGATAAAAATAACGACCTTGTAAAAGCGCTGGACATCTTCATGGAAGAAAATAACAACGTTTTCAAAGCGCTGGCCATGTCCAAGAAAGAAAATGACGACTTTGTTAAGGCGTTGGCCATCTCCATGGATGAAATTAACGACCTTGTCAAAGCGCTGGCCATCTTCAAGGCTGAAGATGACGACCTTGTAAAAGCGCTGGCAATCCCCAAGGATGAAAATGACGACCTTGTAAAAGCGCTGGCCATCTGCAAGGGTGATGATGACGACCTTGTAAAAGCGCTGGCCATCTGCAAGGCTGAAGATGACGACCTTGTAAAAGCGCTGGCCATCTGCAAGGCTGAAGATGACGACCTTGTAAAAGCGCTGGATATCTGCAAGGCTGAAGATGACGACCTTGTAAAAGCGCTGGATATCTGCAAGGCTGAAGATGACGACCTTGTACAAGCGCTGGATATCTGCAAGGCTGAAGATGACGACCTTGTACAAGCGCTGGATATCTGCAAGGCTGAAGATGACGACCTTGTACAAGCGCTGGATATCTGCAAGGCTGAAGATGACGACCTTGTACAAGCGCTGGATATCTGCAAGGCTGAAGATGACGACCTTGTACAAGCGCTGGATATCTGCAAGGCTGAAGATGACGACCTTGTAAAAGCGCTGGATATCTGCATCTGCAAGGCTGATGATGACGACCTTGTAAAAGCGCTGGATATCTGCAAGGCTGAAGATGACGACCTTGTAAAAGCGCTGGATATCTGCAAGGCTGAAGATGACGACCTTGTACAAGCGCTGGATATCTGCAAGGCTGAAGATGACGACCTTGTACAAGCGCTGGATATCTGCAAGGCTGAAGATGACGACCTTGCAAGCGCTGGATATCTGCAAGGCTGAAGATGACGACCTTGTACAAGCGCTGGATATCTGCAAGGCTGAAGATGACGACCTTGTACAAGCGCTGGATATCTGCAAGGCTGAAGATGACGACCTTGTACAAGCGCTGGATATCTGCAAGGCTGAAGATGACGACCTTGTACAAGCGCTGGATATCTGCAAGGCTGAAGATGACGACCTTGCACAAGCGCTGGATATCTGCAAGGCTGAAGATGACGACCTTGTACAAGCGCTGGATATCTGCAAGGCTGAAGATGACGACCTTGTAAAAGCGCTGGATATCTGCAAGGCTGAAGATGACGACCTTGTAAAAGCGCTGGATATCTGCAAGGCTGAAGATGACGACCTTGTACAAGCGCTGGATATCTGCAAGGCTGATGATGACGACCTTGTAAAAGCGCTGGATATCTGCAAGGCTGAAGATGACGAACTTGTAAAAGCGCTGGATATCTGCAAGGCTGATGATGACGACCTTGTACAAGCGCTGGATATCTGCAAGGCTGATGATGACGACCTTGTAAAAGCGCTGGATATCTGCAAGGCTGAAGATGACGAACTTGCACAAGCGCATGATATCTGCAAGGCTGAAGATAACGAGCTTGTAAAAGCGCTGGCCATCCCCAAGGCTGAAGATGACGAGCTTGTAAAAGCGTTGGCCATTTCCATGGATGAAATTAACGACCTTGTCAAAGCGGTGGCCCTCTCCAAGGAAGAAAATGACAACTTTGTCAAAGCGCTGGCCTTCTCCAGTGAAGAAAATGACGACCTTATCAAAGTGCTGGACATCTTCATGGAAGAAAATGACGACCTTGTGAAAGCGCTGGACATCTTCATGGAAGAAAATAACGACCTTGTTAAAGAGATGGTCATCCCCAACGTTGAAAATGGAGGACATGCCGCCCATGAATCTGAGGAAGTCGGTCCTGCAGATGACGAGCCCAATCTTCAAACGTCACTCGTTCCCGTCGAGGAGGCCAAGGATACAGATGACTTGGATTACAGTATTGAGCACGTTCCAGTCGACGGAATCTGTGACACTGACGAGGGCTATCTACAATAATGACCACGATATGCTCTACTGAGCTCGTTCCTGTTGAGGAATCCACCCCTCCCCCTCCCCATCCTTCCCCCTCCCCATCATTCCCCCCGGCGAAACTCCCCTATCGTCGGCCTCCCTATCCTCATCTTTTCCCTCCCCATCCTTCCCCCCGACGTAACTCCCCTATCGTCGGCCTCCCCATCCTCATCCTTCGTTCTCCCATCCTTTCCCCCGGCGTAACTCCCTATCGTCGGCCTCCCATTCTACCCCCCTCCCCAGGCTTCCTCAACCCTGGCAGGCTCTCTCGGTCACCGGCGGTTCTTCGGGCCAAAGGTCTGGTACAATTTATCTTCGAGCCCGGAACATCTTGCACCAAACCGCGCTGTATTTCTCACGTTTCTTAAAACCTTTCTATCTATCAGTAAATTTATCCTAAAGGTACTGTAGTATTTCCATTTGAAACTGGCCGGTGGGTGTAGGCCTATGTGGGTCAGCACCGCCCCACATATCTGCCACACACTCAAGACTTCTCGCTTCCTCTCATATGTCAGCTACTTAATACCTTTCAATTAATTTAATTAAATGGCTGGATAATCTAATATGGTCATAGTTTTGAGATAGTGTTGTTTTTAGGATAATAACAAAAATGATGTATAAATACCGCGACACTGGACAACGTTGGGAGAGAGAGAGAGAGAGAGAGAGAGAGAGAGAGAGAGAGAGAGAGAGAGAGAGAGAGAGAGAGAGAGAGAGAGAGAGAGAGCAAAACAACACACATTGACGTAAGAATATAACATGCGTAGGTGCTTAAGTTCTTGCGTTCGTCTCAGGTGTAAGCGAAGATAAGGGTTACCTGAATTACCTGAGGATTTATTAGCTCAACACCTGGTCGTGGGGGAAAGGCTCACGTGCCCTTTTCTTTATCTTATCTGTATTTATTAGTGTTCGACAGCCGATCATTAAGGAAGGGTTTTATAAGGGATTGGAGTTGGAATGTCACCCACTTCTGTTTTGTTCGTTTCCTGTTTGTGACGTGTTCTGGGGATTGTTTTTCTATGTGTGTGTTTTTTGTTTTTGTTTTTCGATATGATTTGTTTTGTTGCTGTTGGTTATTGTTGTTTCTGTTATTGTTAGTTTTTTTTTTCTTTTTCTTCGTCTTCTTATTTTTCTTGTTCTTGCTCTTGTTCTTCATTTTGTTATCCATATTATTATTATTATTATTATTATTATTATTATTATTATTATTATTATTATTATTATTATTATTATTGTTGTTGTTGTTGTTGTTGCGTAAGGCACTGGTATGTTGGTATTAACTATAGAGGCATGTGGAATCTATGGTGTTTAAGGTGACTTACGGCTGTTGTTGTTGTTGTTGTTGGTGGTGGTGGTGGTGGTATTTAAAATCGTTTTTGTTGTTGTTGTTGTTGTTGTTGTTGTTGTTGTTGTTTTGCTGAACTGACTTTCTACTCATTTGACCGGCTTATTATATTGAGGTATTTTTGCTGTCTACTTTATTTAGCTTCTGTTAAACATAGATACTTGAATGCGAATAAATAAACACACACACACACACACACACACACACACACACACACACACACACACACACACACACACCACATCATTAATAGCATAAATGAATATTCTTTAAAAAAAATTACAATGATCCGAATGATTTTGTAAACCTAAACATTTCTACAGTTTGTGCATGGCTCTAATACATATAAATCTTTGCATCCTTTAATAGTATGTGTTTCTGAATAAAAAAAATAGTTAGGAGCAGCGAGTAGTGGGCTTTTTTATTATTATTTCCTTTTTTGTGCCCTTGAGCTGTCTCCTTTGTTGTAAAAAAAAAATAGTGTACCGTTTCATGTCCTGTCTTGTACGTGTGGGAAAATGTATGATGCTAAAAATATGTTTGTTATTCTAGCATTTTTACTCATGGTAGTTATTTAGTCTATATAATGTTTGATATGTAATTTTCTCATGACGCACATCAGTATTCTTCCATCAAAAGGATTCAAAGCAGTCCACCTTCAAACTAATTCATTTTCCTCGTTTCCTCGAGTTTACACGTCAAACACAAAATGACGACTTTGTAACGAGTCACTTCAGGAAGGTTAACTACTTCTAAAACTCACGATATTCTACTCATATTGAAGTGACATTTTCCAAGTACATGACATTTAACCAAGACATGACATTTACCAAGTACATTTTCCAAGTACATTTTCCAAGTACACTGTTTTTGTCTTGTTTGTTGAAAAGTAGGAATATCGTGTTGGTGGTGTCATTCCTACGTGTTAATGACTGATTCAGGAGTTTTAAGCTGTTGTTTTTTTAGTTTCTATTCTCACACATTTTTCCAACGGTGTCACAAGTGTGTTTTGGTGACTAATTCCTCATACGGTTGTTTTTATCGGTGGCAATCTTACGTAGCAATAGCTATTTAGGTGACATTTTCTTAAGCAGTCGTGTTTTCCATTTAATATGAACACTCTCGTAAAGAATCGGGAACCTCAAACGTTTTTTTTTTTTTCGTTTTTTTTTTTGCGTTTGCCGTGAATCCTCTAGTTGGAAAGGAGGAATATGGAAGCCTTACTAAACTTGGCTTCTTTTGTCTTCAAGTCCATGTTTCTTTCACTTCATATGCATCCTGTTTTTGGTAGTGTGGTATATATGTCATTCGTGCTACTCGTTCTGCTGGCTTCGAACATGCATGGCTTGTTTTCTTGTTTTCTGCAAGTGATAGGAGTCTTTAGGTTCAGCATAAGAAGGTCGGCATGCTCAGACGATTCCTCCTCTCATATCACCTATTTCCAGAGGCCGAAAAGGAGATTAATCAGGTTCTCATGGGTGTCTTTTTAGGTTCACGGTACAAAAGAAGGGTCAAACTACCACCAGGGTCACAAAACTACCCATGGAAATGCCCACGGTATGCTCAGACGCGTCCTCCTCTTACATCACCTATTTCCAGAAGCCGAAAAGGAGATCAATCAGGTTCTCATGGGTGTCTTCTTAGGTTCACGGTACAAAAGAAGGGTCAAACTACCACCAGGGTCACAAAACTACCCATGGAAATGCCCACGGTATGCTCAGACGCGTCCTCCTCTTACATCAACTATTTCCAGAGGCCGAAGAGGAGATCAATCAGGTTCTCATGGGTGTCTTTTTAGGTTCACGGTACAGAAGAATGGTCAAACTACCACCAGGGTCACAAAACTACCCATGGAAATTCCCACAACTCTTACGAAAGTCTCATCAAATATATGTGCTTGGGCATTGAATTGTGTAAGAATATAACCTTCCTAAGTATCACATTATCGGCGCCACTCGTATATGTTATTATCTGCCCAGGGAGCGTCTCGCCAGAGGGCATTGGTAGGCTCCTGGGGTCTCTGCATGTCATTCCCCCAGGAGTCGAAGCCTTGGGAGATGCTATAGACATCCCCAGGGTCGTGGCGGACTGGCTGGGCGTCGAGGGTGATGTAGTGCCGTTGGGGTGTTGGGTTGTGGTTGTCTGCGTCCCACCTCCCTCCGCCGGGCTCTCCACCGTACTCCCAGCTGACGGACCGAGGCTTCCTGTCGTTGCTAAGTGAGGTATGCCGTAGTATTGGCCTCGGGATGAGCTCCGACGTGGGTATTACTTGAGGCAAAGGTGTGCGAGGGAATTTCATAGGAGCTGCGCGTGGTGTGTAAGGGACAACCTGGAGGAGTGAGGAAAACTGGTTAGAGAATGAAAAGGGATGTGATTGCTTTATGAACAGACGTGCCAGTAGTGTTGGTGCAGGACTAGCAACTCTATGTGACAACCTGGAAATGAGTAAATACTGGGTGCCAAAGTAAAAGGGTTGTGATTGCTTTCTGAACAGACCTGCCAGTAGTGTTGGTGCAGGACTGGCAACTCTATGTGACAACCTGGAAATGAGGAAAAACTGGGTGCCAAAAGAAGAGGATGTGATTGCTTTCTGAACATACGTGAAGGAGGTGTTGGCATAGGAGGATTACCAACTCTCACAACAGTGTTTTTTGAGGCTTAGGACACTAGAGTAACCATGTCGCTACGGGAAAAGAAAAGGGATGTGATTGCTTTCTGAACACACGTAAAGGAAGTGTTGGCATAGGAGGATTACCAACTCTCACAACAGCGGCTTTTGAGGCTCAGAACACTAGAGTAACCATGTCGCTACCGGAATAGTGATAACGATAAGAAGAGGAAAGGTTGTTATTATTGATGAAATGACTAGGTGGCTTTCATGAATGGTACGGAAGATCTTTAGACAACTCAAAAAACATGAACCTCAAAATCATATCGTTACGGAAACACTGACTACTGAAAAGGGAAAGTTTGTTATTATTGACGAACTGACTGACTGGCTTCTGTGAATATTACGGAAAATCTTTATATACACTCCAAAAAAACATGGACCACAAAGTCTTTAGGAGTAAGTGAAGTAAAAACAAACTCTGCCGTAGATCTTCCTCTTGAAAACTGAGGGAAATGTAAGTAAAGTTTCTAATTGATGAAAAATGACTGACTTCATGAATGCTACGAAGGATTTTGCTACACTCCAAAAGCCATGAACCTCAAAGTCTTCAAGAGGAACCAAAGTACAGAAGAACTCACTTGACGTAGATCCTCCTCTTCCTCTTGAAAATCAGCATGAGGAAGCAAGTGAAGAGGACGAGGAGGAGGAGGAAGGAGGAGAGAAGGACGACGATGAACTCAAACATGGACAGGCCCAAGATGCTGTTGTTGTCACTGTCAGGAAGGGTCACCACTGAGTCATCGTCCTCTGTAGTCGTCCAATAGTCATCACTTCTTGTAGTCGTGGAGGTGGTAGTGGGTGTGTGGTAGTGGTGGTGGTGGGTGTAGCAGTAGTGGTGGTGGGGTGTAGGAGTAGTGGTGGTGGTGGTGGTGGGTGGTGTAGTAGTGGTGGTGGTGGGTGGAGTAGTAGAAGTGGTGGTGGGTGGAGTAGTAAGTGGTGGTGGGTGTGGTAGTGGTGGTGGGTGGTGGGTGGGTGGTGGGTGGAGTAGAAGTGGTGGTGGGTGGAGTAGTAGAAGTGGTGATGGGTGGAGTAGTAGACGTGGTGGTGGGTGGAGTAGAAGTGGTGGTGGGTGGAGTAGTAGTGGTGGTGGGTGGAGTAGTAGAAGTGGTGGTGTATTGAGTAGTAGAAGTGGTGGTGGGTGGAGTAGTATTAGTGGTGGTGGGTGGAGTAGTAGAAGTGGTGGGTGGAATAGTAGAAGTGGTGGTGGGTGGAGTAGTAGTGGTGGTGGGTGGAGTAGTAGAAGTGGTGGTGGGTGGAGTAGTAGAAGTGGTGGTGGGTGGAGTAGTAGTCGTGGTGGTGGGTGGAGTAGTAGAAGTGGTGGTTGGTGGAGTAGTAGAAGTGGTGTTGGGTGGAGTAGAAGTGGTGGTGGGTGGAGTAGTAGAAGTGGTGGTGGGTGGAGTAGTAGAAGTGGTGGTGGGTGTAGTATTATAAGTCGTGGTGGGTGTATGAGTAGAAGTGGTGGTGGGTGGAATAGTGGTGGTGGGTGGAGTAGTAGAAGTGGTGGTGGGTGGAGTAGTAGAAGTGGTGGTGGGTGGAGTAGTGGTGGTGGTGGGTGGAGTAGTAGAAGTGGTGGTAGGTGTAGGAGTAGTGGTGGTGGTGGGTGGAGTAGTAGAAGTGGTGGTGGGTGGAGTAGTAGAAGTGGTGGTGGGTGGAGTAGTAGAAGTGGTGGTGGGTGGAGTAGTGGTGGTGGTGGGTGGAGTAGTAGAAGTGGTGGTGGGTGGAGTAGTGGTGGTGGTGGGTGGAGTAGTAGAAGTGGTGGTAGGTGTAGGAGTAGTCGTGGTGGTGGTGGCGGCGGCGGTCGTCTTCACGAAGTCCCCCGGGAACGCCTCCACGTACTCGATTCCTACAGACGCTCCGGCCTTGACGGAAGTCGCGCAGAGCTTGACAGTCTCTTCCTGTAGTGGCGAGAGGAACAGTGTTAGAGCCGAGGGCGATGTGTGTGTGTGTGTGTGTGTGTGTGTGTGTGTGTGTGTGTGTGTGTGTGTATATATGTGTGTGTGTGTGTGTGTGTGTGTGTGTGTGTGTATATATGTGTGTGTGTGTGTGTGTGTGTGTGTGTGTGTGTGTGTGTGTGTGTGTGTGTGTGTTTCTTCACATTTCTTCTTATTTTCTCCTTACTTCTCATATCTTCCTTCCTTCATATATTTAACTCGATCTGTGCCCGCTACCCTCTACCCTCCCAGCAAACCGCGTGTAGTGTGGCCGCACCCTTAATTAAAGAGGGTATGTGGTAGTTGTAGAGGTGGTAATTAAGTGGGTGAGTGGTTGTGGTGGTGGTAGTATCAGTAGTGGCGGGGTTAATTAGTTAGTTAGTTAGTTAATCGTATGCTATATAGAGGGTGGTGATGGTTGTAGTGATCTTAGGCGTGTGTGTGGTAGTGGTTGTGGTAGTAGTGGAAGTGGTAGTAGGTGGGTGTGGGTGGTTAGTGGTGTGAGGAGTGGAGCAGTAGGCTAAAGAAGGTAGTGATAGTTATATCCTATTGGTCTCAGTGGGTGGTTGTGGTTGTGGTGGTAGTATAGTGGTAGTAAGGGTTGTGAGGTAAGGAACAGTGGGTTAAAGAAGGTGGTATTTAGTGTGGTGGTAGTTATAGTGGTGGTTGATGGGTTGTAGGGGTTGTGGTATGGTATAATTATTAGTGGTATTATTTCTCACTTATCTTCATAGCCTACCATCGAAAGCCCATTTTCTACTAAACAACAACAAAGAAAACGAATATTGTAGGGGTGAATAATGTAAAATGAGTCTACGGTCAACCTCAACTATGCTGCTTCAAACGAATAATTCTTAATATTATTGAGCACAGTACAAAAGGGAGAGCCGGGATGATATAAATATTATAAGCTACTATATCTGTAAATCCAACACACACTTAGGGTGGTATTGTTAGACGCGAAGGCTAGCGTCCTTTCCTGTCGCTCGACCATGTAGGTAGGCAAAGTTACTTCGTCCCTCGACCGTATTGAGAGACCAGCCCGCCAGCAGCCCCCGCTGCATCTGGCTGCATCTGGGTGTTGGTACGCCTGATCGGCATCAGCTGGCCACGCACCGGCCCGATTTCCCGTTTTTTTCAAAAATCATGTTTCATATCGGGACTACATTAAGAGAAAATTATAAATTTAGAGATAAACAAAACAGAAAAGCTAGATATAGCCGTAATTAATGGAAGAAGACGAGGTGCAGTGCATAAACTTTTATTTCAGCAGTCATACATATTATAAGAAATTATAAGGAAGTACTCTTTTAAAAATAATAGCATTTAAGATACAAATTCAAATTAAACAATTATGAAAAAAAGAAAAATGAAAAAGATAATGCAGAGTGCCGATATGAATGCATATTCCGCCATCACAACAACGCGCGCGCACGGAAGCTGATCGACAATGGACCGCGCTGCACCACTTTCGTCAAGGCAGAGGAGAGTCCTGGTGCAGCTAGTGGAGGAAAGGCCTGTCCTTCAAGATAGGTCAACCAGCACTGCGGTCCAGCACAAGAAGAACTTGGCGTGGGATGAGATCGCCAAAAACTTCAACGCCATGCACCCTGATCTGGAGCCGCGATCAGTTCAACAATTGAAAAGAAGTTTCAACCGCATCAAATTGAAGTAAGTAGGTAAATGAGGTGCATTGATTTTACGTTGTATATAGTTAACCTTTTGACCAGTATCGCTTTGTATCGCTTCTAGGTCCTCCTCTCCTCGATCCTTTCAGTGCGCAACGCGTCATGACCCCTGTGCGCTGTCGGGCAGGGGGGAGGTGAGTTCTATTTTCACCTCCACACCTCTGTAACTATGCATTGTAGCAAATATTCGGCATATCATTGGAAAGATAAAGGCAAATACTATACAGCTTGCTTAATTATATTGCCAGTTTCATATGATGACCGACTAAACAATTATATTTTGCCATCGTATCTAAAAAAATAACCGCTATTATAATATGTATTGGTAGTATAGTTTGGTATATATTATTCTCGCTTTAACTTAGTGGTTGTAACAGCCAACTAGGCAAGACAATTCACCCCGTTCTGATGACAGGCAGCATGTTTCACGTATGAGTATGTGGTTGCATTATGTAGGAGGTGTCGGTGGACATTCCATCAGAATAAAGTTACTATGGGGTGGTGAATAGTGTTGGAACATGTATTGTGAGCGGGAGATTCAAAACACCACCAGCACAGACAGCGCGGCGTCGCTGCCACAATTTAGCAATAAAATAATAAATGCTCTTACTGTGAATTACCATATAGTTCTTGCATCACGGGGTCACGGGGAAAATGCTTCCACCTCAGCGTGCGGTTGCGAAGCAACTGGGGTCACATGCCACTCCCTCCCCCCTGAGAATTAACATACTGCCCCCCATCGACCATGCCTTTATACCCACCATTAATATGATCTTAGAATGTGCCCTTGTAACATTCTGTGTGGCATCAGAATGCCGCGGAGCTTCACTTGTCTAGTGCCCTCCCATACTCAGATGTGCCCCCCTTTGATAAATACCTATCCACTCCAGTGTTTGGGTGATGATTAAAATGATCAACTTTTCACCTTTTGAGACACAGATTACACTAATAATGTGTTCTCCAGATCCAAAATAATCATAATGCATTAAAAATAGGCTATAGTTATTTTTCATTGTTATTACATGTTATTTGTAAGGCAAAAAGAAAGAATTACTGGTAGAATAGCAATAAGCATAGAGCAGGTGTAGCTCTTACATATGATAATATTATACCATTGCTGATCAAATAGCAACCCATTAATTCTTGCTTTGTTAGTTAAGAGCTATATTCAAACTAAAATAATCCCATGTTATCAACCTAATTGAATAGCAATGTATCTTTAATGCAAACACTATTAATATTAATAGGCACTAGAATATTAAATCTGCAACACTAATATCAATTTTGGTACAACAAGTTGTTTCCAATGCTCTTTACTATATTTGGTCAAAGGGTAAAAAAAGGTAAAGGAAAAGGTTAAGTTGGGAGCACACGCTATAGCTGCGGGTGGTGGCAGTGCTCATCTCCATCCCATTGATCCTTTGAGCCTGTCATGAGACAACCCATAAACCAGATACAGTACCAGTGTAACATCTGGGTTACCACAGTTTACTTTCCCTGGTGGCCCCAGGTACCCGGGTGAAAGGAAGGATGAACGGCTGGGTGGCTGCATGCCAACTGCCCAGGCCCGCAGATTCATTGTTAGGGACTCGAACCACTGCATTGCAGAGGTGTATTGTTAAAGGGTTTACAATTCAGTATGCCTTTGATATATTATTGTTATTAAAATCATGTTTCATTGCAGTGTGAAAAAGGAAGAGAGAGCCTACAAGCTGAAGGTGAAGAGGACTGGTGGTGCCCCTCCTCCATCACCTCCCAAGATTACAGAAGAACATGAGACTGTTGCCTCCATGATCTCTGGAGAACTCAACATGGGCGAGGATGTCTTTGACACTCTTGCCATTCAAGATGGGCATCCAGTGGATGAGGCAGGCACTCCCATCATGGATGTTACTTTCAGTAAGTTAATCATTGCTTGAAAGTATATCACATTATATTATCCAGCTTTCTGCATTCTTGTTCTGGTGCTGCATATAAATACTATCATTGTTATTCTCATCATCAATTTTCACTTTTTGATACACTGGTTTAGGTTAAAAGATATGCAATAAAATATATATATATATATATATATATATATATATATATATATATATATATATATATATATATATATATATATATATATATAAATATATATATATATATATATAGATATATATATATATATATATATATATATAGATATATATATAGATATATATATATATATATAGAGAGAGAGAGAGAGAGAGAGAGAGAGAGAGAGAGAGAGAGAGAGAGAGAGAGAGAGAGAGAGAGAGAGAGAGATAGATATAGATATAGATAGATAAATTACTCATTTCTGGGAAGAAGCTCTGAGGGGGCCCAGTCTAGGATTAAATTTAAATAACTATAAATGCAATAGATATCAAATTCCCTCTGGTGCCTTTACTGATGGGGTAGTGTTTTTTCAAGTATTATAAGAAAAGAAGCTAACATTGTTATTGAAGGAAGAAATTTCCCGAGTCACATCATCTTTCATGTATAAGTATGACTGATAATGCATTGTATTATTTCACAGCTGTGAGTGGAAAACTGCCACCGACAGAGGTCCCCTCTGCTACTTCTGCCGCTGAATGTGCTGAAGCACCTGCACCTCCTAGTGCTTCTACATCTTTCCAGCCAGAAGCTTCATCCTCTGCATCCACTGCACCATCACTAACTACATTTACATGTAATGTGGCCTCCTCTTCTGCTGCCCCACGGCAGAGGAGGAAATTTGATGCAGAGTACCAGGCCTGTCGGAAGCAGCAGGATGAGTATCACCAACTCCTTCTTCAACAGACCAGAGAGGAGCACGACCAACAGATGAAACTGTACCAGTTTCACAGGGAGGTGTTGCAGCGGCAGCTAGATGTCTTCACGGAGACTTGGCATCATATCCGTGAGGCAGCAGACACCTGCAAAGCCAAAGTTTTGGACAGTTTGGGGAATGCCGGAGAGTAACATCCATGATGGGATTGCCTGCCTCATCAACTGCATGCCCATCTTGTATTGTAAGAGTGTCAAGGACACACTCGCCCATACTGAGTTCTCCAGAAATCATGGAGGCAACGGCCTCGTGTTCTTCGGAAAGCTTGGGAGGTGATTGAGGAGGGCCACCACCAGTCTTCTTCACCGTTAGCATGTAAGCTCCCCCCAACATCACTACCTATGAATTTATCTAAACATTTTATTAATGTGTTCATCTTATTGACTCTCATAACATGAAGGCCAGGCCTGTTCCACTCATTCTCTTGTTGGTAAAGTATTTTTTGCCTATGACCCTGTGGAATCTGAATTTATCAAATTTAAACCCATTATTACATGTCCTACCCAGCTCTCTTACCATCAGAACCTTATAAATATCCCCCTTATTAAAGCCCTTCATCCATTTATAAACTTCGATCAAGTCTCCTTGCACCCTTTGCCTCTCTAGAAAATGCAAGTTTAATTAACTGTTCGAGTCTCCTCATATGTCAAGTTTTTGAACCCGTAAATCATCTTTGTCATCCTCCACTGTACCAATTCTAACATTTTGATACCCATTCTACAATTATGAAGGTGACCAGAACTAACACATTATCATGATAAGATCTAACTAATGCTAAATATAGCTTGATGACATCAGCACTTGTTGCTTACTCTCCTTGAAATGAATCCCAATACCCTATTTGCACAATATCTAGGATGAATGCATTGTGCTCTTAGATGGAGATCAGAGGTCATCAAGATCCCTGAATTCCTCTCACACCTTGATCTTCTTAGGGAGTGTCATTTAACCAATAATTATGAGGGTTGTTCCATATACACTCAGAGTACTGCACTTCCAGATGTATAAATAAAAACCAACACTGCCACCATCTTCAGTGGTCTTTCTTTACACCACTGAAGATGGTGGCAGTGTCCACCGAAACTGTTTAGTTAAAAATATAACTATCGTCTGCCAGTGTGGGTTTTTATTTATACATCAAGAATATTACGTCAGAGTGATTAGCCCATTCTTTGCACTTCCAGACATTGAACTCCATCTGCCACTTCCCTGCCCATTCACGCAATCTGTCTAGTTCATCCTGGAGAATACTAGCGACCCGATCCGACTCAATTACTCTGCCAATCTCTGTATCATCAGCATTTTAGCATATATTGCCAACATTAACTAGTGTTAGTAGTAGTAGTTGTAGTAGGAAATACATTATATTCAGTGATGTTTGATAAATATTTTTGTTCATTTATTTATATCATGATTATGTACGTATAGGCTTCAGGCAGGAAATGAACAAATTAAAGAGACTGTAAATTTTGATCGGAAAATATTTATGCAAAATCTTACAAGCTATTTTCATTTTCTGAACAGACATAACTTATTATTAGAGAAACTACAATAAAGATCTCAAAATGTACACCACTGTGACCAACCACCACACCAAGAAAAGACGGCGCCACTATAAAACACTTGCCTGCATCATGACGGGCTAGGGCCGACTACCATCCAGGTCTCTCAAGAAAGCCTAAAAGCACTATAGGCTGGGAAAAAAAAAAGATCAAACCTGGGCTATCTGTGTATAAATCAACCCAACTGAGCTACTGAGGTCACCATGCCAAGGGCCACTTATGCAGCACTATACCTGACACCCTGGCCCCTACTGTGGATATGAAGGAAAAGTGACCTCGCTCACACTCATGGTAGCTGGAAACGCTTTTAATCGCTTTTAGTCAACCCATAATGCCACCTGTAGTATATATTTACATTAGAAAAACTGCAATAATAGTGAAAAATTTTGTCATGTAGATTACTGAATTTTCAATGTGTTATTGCAGTTCCTCTAATATATATAGCACCGCATGTGCTACTGTGGGTTAAATAAAAGCATTTCCAGCCACCATGAGTGTGGGCGAAGTCACCTTTCCTGCATATCCACAGTGGGGGCGAGGATGTCAGATACAGTGCCAGAGAAGTGGCCTCTGGGATCATCTTTTTCTGGGGTGTTTTATGGGGCTGGTTAGGCTGTGGGACCACTGCCTCCTGAGCCCCATCAGTGGGAAATGTTAGCGGATGTTGTTATTCTGTCGATGTGTCACCAGGGGAGGGGTTAGATCCTATTGAGTTGCCAGGACTTCTGTAGGAAGGTCTGCATAGACTTGAGGGCTTGGAAGGCAGTGTTGGGGCTGAGGGTGTCGCTGCCCAGCAGGCCTTCTATGTAAAGTTGGCCTGTGGATGTTGAGTCTGGTTAGGGATGCTTAATTTGAGGTTGGTGTGGAGGAGTGGAATCTTGGGCAGTGGAGCAGGAAATGTTCTGGTGTGTTAGGCTGTGTGAGGCACCATGGGCAGTGTAGGTCTTGGACTAGACGGAGAACTTTTAAATCATCGATGGCTCGGTTGGCTTGCTGCCCTGACTCCTATCCAGAAGCCTGGGTTCCATTGCCAGCACTCAATGGTGTACATTTTGACATCCACAGAAGATCTAAAAGAATCTCTCAACAATGGAAGCTCTGCGAGCATTTCCAGTGCCTACATCATAATCTGCAAGTATGTCTATGTTGATGGGCTCAAGTTCTTCTTCTGGCATGTCAATGGGGAGTTTGTTGAGGATTGCAATATTGTGCAGGATGGCACATGCAGTCACAATTTTTTTTGATGTTGAGAGTGCTGTTCTCATTGGCTTTGAGAGAATAGCAAATCTTTTCTTCCAAATCCCGAACGTTCTCTCGATCAGGTTCCTTGTTTTGATGTGAGAGGCATTGTAATGCCTCTCCTTAACAGTACGAGGAATTCGAATGGGAGTTAAAGGTAGCTTTACAGGCATAGCCCGAATCCCCAACAAGTATCCTCTGTACTGCCCTCCTCCAGAGTAGCACACAAAACAGACTCACTGAAGATGCGGGCATCATGTGCACTACCTTGCCAGTTCACGACCAGATTTGTGAAGAGCATGGATGAGTTGCAGACCCCATTATATTCAATGAAAAAGCCTTTCCTGCAGCGGTAAAGTTCTGCATCTTCTCCACCTGGACTGATGATTGGGATGTGTACACCATCTACACATCCAATAACTCCGGGCATGGCAGCTACCTCGGCAAATTGTCGCATGACATCCTGTTCTTCAGCAGGACTGGGGAACTTTATGTAGTCCCCTGCTAGCTGGCAGATTGCACTGGTCACAGTCTTGACACAGGTAGATACACTGGGCAGCGACATGTCACAGCAATCCCCAATGTCAAGCTGGAAGCTCCCAGTGGCATAGTAGCGGAGGTTACCAGCAGCTGGAGACGTGGTGGGATTGGAAGCCCTGTAAGAAAGAAATATTTATCAGAATATATATATATATATATATATATATATACATATATATATCACAATATATATATATATATATATATATATATATATATATATATATATATATATATATATACACACCATAGAACGGGGCTATTGCGACCACCTGGGGCAACTGAGACCAGCTAAGGAAATTTCTTTTAAAAATTAAACAAAAAAAAATAATAGGTCGGACTGTTTTGTTAACTTCTGTTTTGTAGACATTCAAGTACATAAGATCTGAAAATGTAAACCACATCTTTTCACTCATTCCACAAGTACCCCTCATTCCTATTCATTTGTGTATGTATATTCGAGGAATGTGACCCAGTAACGCTAAGGTGTGCTGTACACAAGCCGTGTCCCTCAGCCAAGTCCAATTTCTGTGATCTGTAGCCAGGCATCCTATGTAAGTATACAGCCAATGTGGAGGTGATCAATGTTAATGTTTACTTTGTATTGATCTTTATATAACATGGGGTAATTGAGACCACCATAATGGGGTACAAGAGACCACAGCTACATAAATGGTACACACTTCTGTTTTGTTTCGGGATGGTGTGTACCTACAAGAGAAAAGAAGGTTCTCCCAGGGCCCAGTATACTCCTGACATCCGGAAACAGGCTGATAATAATATTAATAATAATAATAATGATAATATTAATAATAATAATAATGATAATATTAATAATAATAATAATAATAATAATGAAAATAATAATGCTAATAATAATAACAAAAATAATAACAATAATAATAATAGTATAATAATAACAATAATAATGATAGTGATAATAATAATAATGATAATAATAATAATAATAATAATAATGATAATAATAATAATTATAACAATAATAATAAATAATAGTAATAATAATAATAATAATAATAATAATAATAATAATAATAATAATAATGATAATAATAATAAATTAATTAATAATAATGAAAATAATAACAATAATTATAACAGTAAATAATAATAATAATAATAATAATAATAATAATAATAATAATAATAATAATAATAATAATAATAATAAATTAATTAATAATAATGAAAATAATAATAATTATGTATAATTATAAAAAAATATATAATAATAATAATAATAAATTAATTAATAATAATGAAAATAATAATAATTATAATTATAATAACAATAAATAATAATAATAATAATAATAATAATAATAATAATAATAATAATAATAATAATAATAATAATAATAACAACAATAGCAATAATAATAATTCCTGATGACTGCACCTCCATGGTGATGTGGTTATCGTGCCAAGCTACAAATCCACAGATCTAGGTTCAAATCCCAGTCGGTGTGCACCTCACCCAACTGTTCATTCTCCCTCTTGTGCCTGTCAAATTAATGGGTACCTGTGGAAACCTGTGGTAACCCAGATGTTACACCTGCCCTCTCTTTTGGGGTAATGGGTTCATATCCACCACAGGCTATAGTGCTAATGTGACAGAGGTCAGCACTCAGGCCATGTGCAACTATAGTATGTGCCCCTACCTTCACCTTACTTTCACTGAGAATGTGGATGACTGCCTTATCCTACTTTTCAACCAATCAATAACCAAGCCCATAATTTTTGCAGATTTTTGCAGGGGTCTATAAGGCATCATAGTTTCATGAGGTGGGCGGGGGAAGAGGGTAGCGATCGAAGCAAGGATGTGCAGGTGAGGGAATATTTTGTAAATAGGCACTTTTAGGGGCATTTTAAGGCTGATTGAAAAACATTGGAGGGGCTGTAGCCCCCTAGCTCCCCCCCACAGAAATTATGGCTGACAACAGAAACTCATGTTAGAAAAGTGTGTCAAAAGATATGTTGAACTGAATTGTTTGCTTTGACCTAAACTCTATCGCTAGGAAATATGAAATAAACATTTATTCCTTAAGAATGATAATTTGACAAAAAAATCATAGACATATATGTAGACATATTTTTACATAGCTGAGAATAACTAGGGTATGGATCTGTGACTTTGGCACCTCGTATAATTTGAGAACTATCAGGGCTGTCCCTGTTTATGGTTGTGGTTCGTTGGCAGATCTAAAGGGGGACCCAGGGGCCGCCCCCCCATGGTCCTGAGCGAATACTGGAAACTAGCTCAGAAGTGCGCTGCGGCTATAACAACAAAACTCGCAGAACATTCCAAATTGTGTGGTAGGCAATTTCATCGGACTTTTCAACAATCGGGCCTCCGGCAAACTTTTTTCCTGAATCGGCTCCTGTTGCAGTTAAGCATCAGTACATTAATCTTGCTAGCCACAGCTTGATCAGGTCTGATTAAAGTACCTGTAAAGAATGGCATTTTTATATTTTCAGACCTATGATATTTTAAGCTTACCTCTTTTCCTGGTAGAATCTGGCAATAGGTGCTGGATTTTTTATAAGAGATCCAGGGTGACTTGCTTGGAGAGCCGAAAGCGTTGAGTGAACTCCTCTTCCGAGTACATTTCAAAGGGATCCCTACGGCTCCTGAACAAACGGGTTCTCCTCCTGATGGCCAGGTCTTCCCATTGTCCCACGTGAGCCACTCTACGTAGCAGGTGTCTGTAGGCTGCCATTGCTGCTTTTTCTGTAATAAAAATTATATTTAATCTTTTGTGTCATCACCCTCATCAAGGATTATTTTCATTTGAAGTGGAACTTAAGCATCAAGGTCTGTCTGAATATAAGCTTGAGCTTAGATGGCCAATGTAATTATTCCCCATAATGGTGTGAAATATTAATATTGGCCATGCTGGGGTGGGCAGGCTCAGTAATGAAGGCTGCTTCCTTGACCTATTTCATAGCATTCACAATTCATACTTATTGAGGTTTACTGGCGTCAGGCTCACTGTAGTATTACCAAAGTTAAGGTAAAGTTGGGGGCACACGCTATAGCTGAGCTGCGCGTGGGTTCTCCGTTGCATGAACACGTGAGCCTGTGGTAGGAGGGAGCCCAACACCCCGGGACACAGGGCCAGTGTGACATCCGGGTTACCACAGTTTACCTTCCCCAGGTTTCCCCAGGTACCCATTTATCAACCAGCCCGAGAGGGAGGATGAACAGCTGGGTGAGCAGCACGCTGACTCCTCGGGTCATGATTCGGACACGGGGCCGCGTAGTAGTAGTCAGCCACGCTGACCACTAGACCACGGAGACCTCTTAGTATTACCAAGCACGAATAATAAGATTATACATCCTGTCAAGCTCCCTCACCCGGGTGTAATAATACATTTTGTTGGGGCTACGGCATGGCGATGAAAGGCGAGCCTCCTGTCAGCCTTCCAGCAAGTTGTAAACACGCCTTATCCCGCCTAACGTATCCTGCCACTTTAAAAACACTAAACAATCATTCACAGCCGGGAAAATACGCTTGGTCTTACCTGTATATGGATGATGAATTGTAGTAATGGCGGCAGCCTTCCTCTCCCGCGTGACGCCAGGCCGGAGGGGGGAGCTTGTTGTCGTCACGACGCCTTAAGGCCGATTCAGACTATACGGTTCAGATACGTTTCGTTTCCGTACGGCTTCCGTTCGTTAATTATTGTTACACTGAAATCAAATGAAGCTGTTCACACCATACGTTCCGTCTCCGTCCGTCTTCCGTACGGCTTCCGTTCGTACGTATGGGATACGTCTGGAAGAAATCTCTGACGGACGGAACGTATACGTAACGGAAACGTTCCGCATTCCAGCCGCAAGTGTGAACACCGTTACGTATCAGTCACGTTGCGGTTACAGAGGGGAGAGGACGCGACTTACCTTCAGTCTGTGAAAACTTTTTGTTTACTTTGCAGTGAAGCAGTCATGAGCGACGAAAAGTTAATAGAATTGGTCAGAGGCTACGAGGAGCTCTATGACATGAGCAACAGAAAATACACTGACAATTATGTGAAAGAAAAGATATGGAAATCCATTGGAGAGGAATTAAAAAAATCAGGTAAGACAGTAAACTTTATTACACAAAATCATAGCCTAATTGTATCTTATTCCTTATCATTCTATATCCGCTTCTATTTCTTATTCATTTCTACATTCTGCAATTGCTACCTTCATCTATCAATCATGCTTAAGCCCATGGAAGAGAACCAGCAGGACTGCTCAAGAATTCCCTAAATTTCTCTCGTACAAGGAATGCACCTTGTGGAGCATTTCCTCCCTGTCTAGCTATTTCCTCTAAAGAGCTTCCATTATTAGTGACATTCATGTTTGTGACATCAGGAGCATTGTCACGCAAGTAGTTGTGCAAAATGCAAGTTGCAAATATTACATTATCTGCATTATCAGGTAACAAATTTAGTGTCCTTTGGTATATTCTAAACCTCTGGCTCAGTATCCCAAACGCGTTCTCAACAACCCTTCTTGCACGTGAGAGCCTAAAATTAAAGAGCCTTTTCTGATCATCATCACTGGCTTGTGAGCCGGGATAAGGTCTCAAGAGGTAAGTTTTCAAGGGGAAAGCTTCATCTCCAACAATGACGTAAGGTGTCATGCAAGATGAGTCAGGTAGCTGTGCAGGAGGGGGTATGTTGAGAGCGCCTTTTTCTAACTGTTCACCGAACTTTGAATGAGAGAAGATGCCTCCATCACTGTTCTTTCCGTATGACCCTATATCAACCACTACAAATTTGTAATTGGCATCCACGAGTGCAAGCAAAACAACAGAAAAAGTATGCTTGTAGTTATAAAACAGTGAACCACTGTTTGGTGGTGCCTGAAGCTTTACATGTTTTCCATCTATGGCACCAACACAATTTGGAAATTGCCATAAATTCCAGAACTCTGCAGCAATGTTCTTCCATGTCTCCTCTGTAGGCTTGGGCATAACCTCAGCTTTTAGCCTCTTGATAATAGATGCACAGACCTCCTGAACAATGCTGTGAACAGTAGAGTGACCAAGACGATAGCTAAACGCTATGGTTCTAAAGCTATCGCCGGTCGCCAGGAACCTGGAGAAGAAATCAAAGATGCAGTTACTGAACAGAGAGAGAGAGAGAGAGAGAGAGAGAGAGAGAGAGAGAGAGAGAGAGAGAGAGAGAGTAGTGGTAGTAGTAGTAGTAGTAGTAGACCATACAGTACCGCGTATTTTTTCTTCCGGTATAGGTATTATTATGTCCGAAGTGATATTCTACGTATCAAACGCTAAAAATTTTAAGTATGTAAATACTGAATGATCTCTTATCATTTTCAGGTCAGGAATGCAAATTACGATGGAACTCACTTAGAGACCAGTATAGGAGATATTTGAAAAGATGCACTACAAAGAGCGGCCAGGAAGCAGTCAGCGTACCTAAATGGAGATATGCTGACGAAATTTCTTTTGTCAAACCTTATCTACGTGAGAGAGACACCGTGGGCAACCTTGATGATGGTAGTAACGTTGAACCAGAGAATGCCGAAAGAGAAGATGATATATTGGGTGCTACAGAACAGGAACAATGTGAAAATATTCCATCTCAAACACGTCACGTAGTGAACTCAGCAAAGGGTTGTATCAAAAGTAAAGCCACAGTTAGACGTTCATCTAGTAAGCACGTAAACACACCTGAAACAGCTTCATCAGTTTTGATGAAATATTTAGTGGAAAACAACAGTGAGAATAAAGAAAAGCCTACAGACCCGATTGACTTATTCTTCCAAAGTATGGCTTCAACGGTAAAAACATTTTCACCTTATTATAAAAATATATGTAAAACACAAGTGCTTTCAATAGTCTCTGATTTAGAAATGAAACAACTTGATGCCCAAGTGCCATTAAACACAGGAACTGAGACAGTGGTTCAAGTCCCAGTTCAGTCACCAGGAAACACATCAGCTTGTAGCTCAGATGCCCAGTATTACATGATGTAAAGTAAGTTTTGTTACTATTTTGTTCACAGCTTCAAGTGTCAATGATATAAACAATTAATATGTGGCAAAAAACATTCTTTAGTTTATTGTGAAAGATTCTGGATGTCTTTACTATTTTAAGCAATCATGGTAAATATAATAGTAATCATGAAGAAAAGCCCTTGCAGTCATGCTAGTATAATGGTATAAAAACAAACTTTCTTTTGTGCTATTTCGTGGCAAAAAGTAGCTACTTGACAGCGTGCAAGGCATACCTTTAAATGTTTTATTTTTTATTTTGAAGTGTGTAGCAATGAAACATTTTTTATTTTATTATGAATGGTTCTTGATGTTTATTATTATAAGAAATCAAGAAAATATTACCGGTAATCATGAAAAGAGTACATGGGAACATAGCAGCTTAAATGGAACTAAAATTTATTTTCTACGTGCCAGTTCATAAAGTTTTATTTAAAGTTTGAAAGGAATAACTTTTTTGAGGCTATGTGTTCTGATAGTTTTCATGGTGATTTGTGTAATAAACTAATTTACAAACAAATTGAGTATGCCACTAACCTCAAGCAAACAGCTAACCTCTCCCTCGGTGAAATAGCCTCCCGAAGGCAGGTGTTGCTCTTGATCAAATCCTCGTTAACTTTTTGAAGCAAATAGTTGAACTTGGATTTAGTCATTCTGAAATACTGATAAAACTTCGTTTCATCGTCGTCTAATTCTTTGTACAGAGTCCAAAATTCACCCTCTGACTTCCTTTTCCTTTGGCACTCGTGTACCCATAATCTCTTCTTCTTAGCTTTAACTCTATCCTCCTCGTCTTCATCTAAAAGAAGAGCAATTGCAGTGAGCTCCTGCACACAAAATTTTCTTGACGCCATGCCGGAGCAACAGCCGCACGCTGACTGACCGCATCCTAGATGTATGGTGTGAACACAGCAACATTTTGACGGAACGCAAACGGAACGGAACCGTACGGAGACGAACCGTATAGTCTGAATCGGCCCTTATTCTTGTAAAACGCGGAACGGGTACTGTTATCAGAGAAACACTAGTGTTCTGCCTAATAGGATATTTTTTTCCCGAAAATTTATTTTATAATTTATTGTATTTTTTACATTCAGTCTAAATTCTGATAACAATTTAAATCACGATTTCGACGAAGACACGGGGGTACCCGTGTCCTCGACACTCGACCATGTTCCAGTATTTTGGCGGGCATTTCAAGTACTCTCAGTAACGACTTCACTTCATGGGAAGTAACTTGTCCTCGACCTTCCGTCTAGCAATACCACCCTAAGGCTCTTCGTCTCATCAGCTCTCCTCCTCCTACTGATAGTTTTCTACCTCTTAAATTCCGCCGCGATGTTGCCTCTCTTTCTATCTTCTATCGATATTTCCACGCTGACTGCTCTTCTGAACTTGCTAACTGCATGCCTCCCCCCCTCCCGCGGCCCCGCTGCACACGACTTTCTACTCATGCTCATCCCTATACTGTCTAAACCCCTTATGCAAGAGTTAACCAGCATCTTCACTCTTTCATCCCTCACGATGGTAAACTCTGGAACAATTTTCCTTCATCTGTATTTCCTCCTGCCTACGACTTGAACTCTTTCAAAAGGAGGGTATCAGGACACCTCTCCTCCCGAAATTGACCTTTCTTTCGGCCACCTCTTTTGATTCTTTTTTGGGAGCAGCGAGTAGCGGGCTTTTTTTTATTAATGTTTTTTTTTGTGTGCCCTTGAACTGTCTCCTTTGTTGTAAAAAAATAAAAATACACCAACGCGCGGACCTTAATACCTAAACGGAATGAGTTACTTACCTACGTTGACGTAGAAAGACCGGACGTGATTGCCATCACCGAAACGTGGGCCATCTCTGACCACCTAATGACCGAATTCTCAATTCCAGGATACGAAAGTTTCTACAAAAACAGACTTCACAAGAAAGGAGGAGGTGTTATATGATACGTCAAGAACAAATACCCGGCCGTGAAAATAACCAAAGGGGACTCAGAGAAATATGACACTGTATGTGTTGAACTGGAGACTAGCAAGCACAACAAAATAACGATTGGAACCGTTTACAGACCTCCAAAGCAACAAGCAGCGGACGACGCAGCTGTGTATGAGGAAATTCCCACCATAACACAAAACAAACAATCAGTCATTATCGGGGACTTTAACTGTTCCAACATTGACTGGAACACGATGATTGGAGATCAGGAGGGTATTAGATTGCTCGAAATGTTAGAGGACACTTTTCTAACTCAGATTGTTACCCAACCTACAGGGGAAAATAACTTATTAGACCTAGTACTCGTGAGTGATTCCGATCTCACACGTGAATGTCAGGTCGGCGAAAAACTAAGTGGTTGCGACCATCACCTAATTCGCCTAAAGATCAGAACAGACCATGAACTCACCGAAAACACGTCCAAGATTCCAAACTACAAAAGAGCAAATTTTAATCTCGCTCGTGAGCTGCTAACCCAGACAACTTGGGAACTCATGAACCTCACTCCTGTGGGCGGCGCGTGGAACGGCTTCAAGAACAAACTCTTAGAGGTAGAGAGAACAACTGTTCCCATGAAGACTAGAACAAATAATGCCATAAGCCCACCATGGATGACTACCCAAGTTCGACCGGCGATTAATTTAAAGAACAGAAAATACAACTTGCTAAAGGAAAACAGCACTGACGAGGCACGCGAACAGTACCATCAAAGCTTCTCATTCGCCAGCGTAAACGCGACAATGAAAAGCAGATTGCGAGCGAAGCCAAGTCCAACCCGAAAAAGTTCTTCACGTATATAAGAACCAAAAAGAAGACAAAAGGCAATATCGGTCCCCTAAAAGATGTAAGTTTTTTTTTTTTACAGCTAAGGAGACAGTACAAGGGCGTAAATAAAAATTTATATAAAAAAGCCCGCTACTCACTGTTCCTGAATAGAGATCGAAGGAGTGTCCAAAAAGAGAGGACAATTTCGGGAGGAGAGGTGTCCTGATACCCTCCTCTTGAAAGAGTTCAAGTCGTAGGCAGGAGGAAATACAGATGAAGGAAGATTGTTCCAGAGTTTACCAGCGTAAGAGATGAAAGAGTGAAGATGCTGGTTGACTCTTGCATAAGGGGTTTGGACAGTATAGGGATGAGAATGAGTAGAAAGACGTGTGCAGCGGGGCCGCGGGAGGGGGGGAGGCATGCAGTTAGCAAGTTCAGAAGAGCAGTCAGCATGAAAATATCGATAGAAGATAGAAAGAGACGCAACATGGCGGCTCAATTTGAGAGGTAGAAGACTATCAGCATGAGGAGGAGATTTGATGAGACGAAGAGCCTTTGACTCCACTCTGTCAAGGAGAGCTGTTTGAGTGGAGCCCCTCCACACATGAGATGCGTACTCCATACGAGGGCGGACAAGGCTCCTGTAAATGGATAGCAACTGTGCGGGGGAGAAGAACTGGCGGAGACGGTACAGAACGCGCAGCCTAGAGGAAGCTGATTTAGTAAGAGATGAGATATGGAGTTTCAAGTTGAGATTTTGAGTTAAGGATAGACCGAGAATGTTTAGTGTTGAAGAAGTTGATAGCTGAGTGTTGTCGAAGAACAGGGGATAGTTGTTTGGAAGATTGTGTCGAGTGGATCGGTGGAGAAACTGTGTTTTTGAGGCGTTAAAGGACACCAGGTTCCTCTTGCCCCAATCGGAAATAATAGTAAGGTCTGAGGCTAAGCGTTCTGTTGCCTCCAGCCTTGAATCGATAAGTTCCTGTGGAGTGGCTCTTCTATTAATAGAAGTTGAGTAATGCAGAGTGGAGTCATCGGCGTAAGAATGGATAGGACAGTTCGTTTTGGAAAGAAGATCATCAATGAACAACAGAAAGAGAGTGGGAGATAGGACAGAACCCTGTGGGACACCACTGTTAATATGTTTAGGGGAAGAACAGTGACCGTCCACCACAGCAGAAATAGAACGGTCAGAAAGGAAACTGGAAAGAAAGGTACAGAGAGAAGGATAGAAAGCGTAGGAGGGTAGTTTGGAAAGCAAAGATTTGTGCCAGACCCTATCAAAAGCTTTTGATATGTCCAGCGCAATAGCAAAGGTTTCACCGAAACGGCTAAGAGAGGATGACCAAGAGTCAGTTAAGAAGGCTAGGAGATCACCAGTAGAACGCCCCTTGCGGAACCTATACTGGCGATCAGATAGAAGGTTAGAAGTGGAAAGGTGCCTTTGAATCTTCCGGTTAAGGATTGATTCAAAAGCTTTAGATAGACAGGAAAGTAACGCTATAGGGCGGTAGTTTGAGGGATTGCAACGGTCACCCTTCAAAGGCACAGGCTGTACAAAGGCATACTTCCAGCAGGAAGGAAAGGTAGATGTTGATAGGCAGAAACGAAAGAGTTTGACAAGGCAGGGTGTCAGCACGGAAGCACAGTTTTTAAGGACAATAGGAGGCACTCCATCAGGTCCATAAGCCTTCTGAGAGTTGAGGCCAGAGAGGCCATAGAAAACATCATTTGGAAGAATTTTAAGAACAGGCATAAAGGAGTCAGAGGAGGGATGAGCATGAGGAATATGCCCAGAATCGTCCAGGGTAGAGTTCTTACAGAAAGTTTGAGCGAAGAGTTCAGCCTTAGAGACAGATGAGATGGCACTGCTGCCGTCAGGGTTAAGGAGAGGAGGGAAAGAGGAAGAAGTGAAATTGGAGGAGATATTTTTGGCTAGATGCCAGAAGTCACGGGAAGAATTAGAAAAAGCAAGTTATTGACATTTTCTATTGATAAAAGAAGTTTTGGTAAGTCGGAGAATAGATTTCGCACGATTCCGGGCTGAAATGTAAAGGTCAAAGTTAGCGGGTGTTCGAAGGCTCTGGAACCTTTTGTGAGCTGTCTCTCTATCTGTAATAGCAAGAGAACAAGCATGATTACACCAAAGCTTTTTAGCATGAGGAGTAGAGAAAGAACGTGGAATGTATGCCTCCATTCCAGAGACAATCACCTCTGTGATGAGCTGGGCACACACAGAGGGGTCTCTCTCCTGGAAGCAGTAATCATTCCACGGGAAATCGGAAAAGTACATCCTCAAGTCGTCCCACCGAGCTGAAGCAAAATGCCAGAAGCATCCATCGCCTCTTCGGTGGTTCAGGGGATGTACAGGAGCGATAGGACAGGATACAGAAATAAGGTTATGATCGGAGGAGCCCAACGGAGAGAACAGTTTGACAGAGTAAGCAGAAGGATTAGAGGTAAGGAAGAGGTATAGAATGTTGAGCGTGTCTCCAAGACGGTCGGGAATACGAGTAGGGTGCTGAACGAACTGCTCTAGGTCGTTGAGGAGAGCAAAGTTGTAGGCTTGTTCACCAGGCTGGTCAGTGAAAGAGGATGAAAGCCAAAGCTGGAGGTGAACATTGAAATCTCCTAAGATTGAGATTCAGCGAAGGAGAGTGAGTCAAGATATGCTTCACTTTTGAGTTCAAATAGTCAAAGAATTTTACATAGTTAGTAGAGTTAGGTGAGAGATAGACAGCACAGATGTATTTAGTAATAGAATGACAATGAAGTCTTAGCCAGATGGTAGAAAATTCAGAAGAGTCAAGGTCGTGGGCACGAGAGCAAGTGATGTCGTTGCGCACGTAGGCGCAACATCCAGCTTTGGTTTGAAATTTAGGATAGAGATAGTAGGAGGTAACAGAGTAGAGGTTGCTGTCAGTAGCCTCAGAAACCTGTGTTTCGATGAGGAAGAGAAGGTGAGGTTTAGAGGAGGAGAGAAGGTGTTCCACAGAATGAAATTTAGAACGAAGACCGCGAATGTTGCAGAAATTGATAAGGAGGAGGTTCGAGGAGTTATCAGGACACCTCTCAAGTCGGCAGCCAGAAGAGGAGTCCTCCCTGGGGGAATTTATGGTCCCCCCCACAGGTGGGGACTCCGAGGCTCGGTAATTTCTCGTCATTTTGAATTTTGAATTTTGGGAAAAGGTGTGTGTGTTGTGTGAATGTAGTTTGGTGTAAAAGAGAGGAACTGTCTTTAGAGAGCATGCTGAACTACTCTCTGATGAGACAAATGGAAACGGTTAGTGAGGACATGGGAAGGGTCTTTGAAGGGCTTCAGCACCCTCCTCGCTTCCCATATATCCTCACCGGGAGTAGCTCACGCCCGTTCGGTAGGTGTCTTCCTACCTACTCTTACAAAGTGACGTACTAACACAGGACAGCAGACAAATGGTCGAAATCCTAAACAAAAACTTCGCGTCTGTTTTCACGGTCGAGAACACCCCGTCCGTACCGTCCGTATCCGTACCGATGGGAATCACTCCCCTAGAAATTGGTACAATCGACGAACGGGATGTGAAAAAGTACCTAGACAAACTCGAGACAAACAAGTCCACCGGACCCGACGACTTGTCACCCAGGCTACTCAAGGAACTCAAGCAGCAAATCCTCCACCCACTCACCGCCATCTACAATCTGTCACTACAACAAAACAAAGTCCCGAAAGACTGGAAACAAGCGAACGTAACACCGATCTACAAAAAGGGAGACAAAAGCATGGCCCTAAACTACAGACCAATCAGCTTAACCTCAGTGGCGGGAAAAATCCTCGAAAAGATCATCAGAGACAAACTCCTTAGGTTCCTTGAAGACAGCAACATCATTTCCGATGCTCAGCAGGGTTTCAGGAATAAGCGCTCATGCTTAACCAATTTATTGGACTTCTTCCAAGGTATCTATGAAAACTGGGATAATCATATCCCCAGTGATGTTATATATCTAGACTTTCAAAACGCCTTTGACAAAGTCCCACACGAAAGACTCCTCAGGAAACTCAAGTCGGCGGGGTTAGGCGACAACCTGACAGCGTGGATCAAAGACTGGCTCACTGGAAGAAAACAGAGTTGTACTCAACGGACAGGCCTCCGAGTGGCTCCCGGTCACAAGTGGAGTACCACAAGGGTCAGTGCTGGGACCCATAATCTTCATCATATATATCAACGACCTAGAACTAGGATTGAAATCCAATCTTTCAAAATTTGCCGACGACACAAAGGTGGGTGGGAAGGCCCTCACGACGGCAGACTGCGAAATTATTCAGAGAGACCTGGACCTGATCACTCGGTGGTCAGAAAAATGGCAGATGTTCTTCAACACTACCAAATGTAAAGTAATGCATATCGGATCCAGAAACAGCAACCACACATACCACATGGGTGGCGAACCACTACATGTAGTGCAAGAGGAAAGAGACCTCGGGGTCACCATCAGCAGTGACTTGAAACAAACAACACACTGCAAGTCCGCCTGTAAGAAAGCCAATACAAATGCTTGGGTTCATAGCGAGGAACTTCGAATACAAGACGCCGGGAGTTATGTTATCCTTGTATAATTCGCTGGTAAGGCCCCACCTGGAATACGCCGTGCAATTCTGGTCTCTAAATTACAGGAAAGACATTGAATTACTTGAGAGAGTACAGCGCCGCGCCACGAAAATGATACCATCACTGAGGACGAATCCCTATGAAGAGCGACTCGAGCGACTCAACCTCTTCACGTTGAAAAAGAGACGACTGCGGGGAGACATGATACAAGTCTTCAAGTACCTGGAAAAGCTCAGCAACGTTGATCACTCCAAACTCTTCACGCTACAAACTAACCTGAGAACAAGAAACAACGGAAAAACAATTCAAGCAAAGCGATGCAATGCCGACATCGGCAGGAGTTAATTCTCGAATAGAGTTGTTCGCCACTGGAACAGCCTTCCTGCAGAAGTGGTTAGCGCAGAGAGCATCAACTCCTTCAAGATTCGCATTGATCGCCACTTTCCTGCATCGGGAGTGAACTGAACGTATCCAAGAGTAGATACACAAGTACTTTAATCCTTCCCTGCATGCCACTCCTATGGCAAACGGATTGATTAAATCACTGAAAGCAGGCCAACAGGCTTTCTGCTGCCTGCTAGTTCATGTTTCCATGTTTCCTCTTCCTCCTCCTCCTCCTCTTCCTTCTCCTCATGGTGGCAGCAGTGGTGGTGGGTGGGAGGGGGAGTACACGGGACAATTAAAGATATCGAAGTGGGTGTGTTTATGGGTGTGGACGGACGAGAGAAAGGGGGAAAGAAAGAAAAAGCAGCCATTGTATTACTGCCAGGATCTGCGCAAACAGTCTTGACATTTATAGTACAAAGCGCAAGAACCGACACACCAAGAACACCTGAATCAAATAACTGTATCTGGCACTGAGTAGGTTATGCGTTCCCTCGGCGCAGTGGTTAGCATCCCTGACTACAAATCTGCGGGCCAGGGCTCGAGTCCCGGCCTTGGCAGTCGGAGTGCAGCCCACCCAGCTGTTCATCCTCCTCTTCGGGATGGTCGATGAACGAATATCTGGGGAAAGCTGGGGAAGGCAGGATGTGGAAACCCGGATGTTACACTGGCCCGTGTCGGGGTAATGGATTCTTATCCACCACAGGTTCAGAGGACCAACGGGACGGAGATGAGCACCGCCGCCACGCGCACTGTAGGGTGTGCTGTCAACTTTACCTTTTGTTGATTAGGTCCCACCTGAGTCATCCTTTTTTTCCCTTTGTGCATCCATTACATAATGCATATAGATTCCCTCGAATCAGTACTCGAATGAATGAATGATTAAACTGCTCCAAGGATTTATATTTTACAGCAGAGAACAATTGAAAACCTTAACTTACATTCTTTTCAAAGGCGTAGACTTCGAGGAGATGCAAATGGGGTTTCTGAATAGGTTAAAGGGATTGGCAAGGGAGTTCCTGATGAAACACTTATATAAAAAAAAATACACAGAGAAAAGAACAAACAACAACTGATACAGATTAGATGAATTTAGGTTGAGGAAGGAAATGGCAAAGAACTACTTCACGACCAGGTGGTGGTAGGTGAATAGAACACAATGGGCAGACACCACTGAAAATTTTCAGTAGAGGTTAGACACATTTATGGCCGGGAAGGGAGCTCGGTGAATCAACCATTCCCAGGAGGCGCCGTGTGTACGCCGACTGGCTTCCTGTGGTCTGCATGTATCCCTATGCTCCCTCCTGTACATAGTGGTCCTGACGACGGCTTCGCACACCTCGGAGCTTTTTTTCTCCCTATAGTTATCTTGCGCAGGCTTAGCCTAGAGGCCCCCCCCTCCCCCTTCCCCTAAGGTAACAGTGGGTGGGGCTTCTTGGTTAGTTTGGTGTAAAGTGACTACAGAGACCTTAGCATCGCAGTGATTTGCGCCCTTAAAGGTCTGCCATCCAGCTCTAGACTCGGGACCATGCAATGTCAACTCCGAGCTACCCTAAACGGCGTGTCCGACACCGAGGTGACGTGCTGAATGGAACGCCTATACGCGTGTATCCACTACCTGGACCAATGGCAAACAAAACCCACTACGAGCTCCTGGGCGTGAAGCCCGAGGCCACCCTGCAGGAGATCAAGAAAGCCTACCACCGCCTCGCCCTCAAAATTCACCCTGACAAGAACCCGAATGACCGGAACGCCAAGACAAAATTCCAGCAGCTGCAGCAGGTGATGGAGACGCTCTCCGACCCCGACTCACGGGCCCGATACGACGCACGGATAATGAGCACGGCCAGTCAGGCCAAGGCTCCGGGGAGGAAGCCTTCCTACTCGGCCTCTTCTTCTTCTTCGGCTTCCTCCTCCTCGTACGCGTCCTCCTCCTACCACTACTCCTCCTCCTACCACTACTCCTCCTCCTCCTCCTCTGCAGGCTCCTTTTCAACGCCAAAATCTAAAGCAAAATCGTTTCACAAAAATAAACAGAAAAGAAACAAGGAGACTGAAGTAGGCTCGACGGCCTACATGTGGCACCTCCTATTTCCCTTCACATATAAGACGATCGCAATAGACAACATCTCGCCCAAGGAGAAGAAGGCCAGGAAGAGGAAGCGGTACCGGCAAAACAAGAAGAAGGCGGCGTCGTTTCACTAAGAAGGGACGCCGGGACGGCAGGCAGGAGTGAGGCGTCAGGAAGGCTTTTGAGCCTACATCATTCCATCAGTTCTCTCTTCTTCCTTTCCTACTGACTCATTCATGTGTTTCCCAGCTCCATCTCTTCCCAAAGTCAGACCCAGTATATACTTTCCCTGTGTCGGAGTATTCATTATGTGTTCCTTCTATTACGATATCCTTTTATTACTGTTATTGGGACTATCTTACGGTAAAGCAACTTATTTAGTATATTAATTCATTTTTTTCATTGTTTTTCTTGGGTTGTGTAGTGCGCTGTTGCTTCGTGTGTCCCAGTGAGCGCTGTGGCTGCTTCCCTTCATATTCCGAAGCAGTGTTGTGCCTATGTCTGGTCATGTATCAGTTCTCTCAAGGGAGTGTCTTTGTCTGTTGTCAACTATCCTTCACTCTTTTCCCTTGCTCTTTTATTTTTCTTTCTTCTACGTTTCTTCCTGTTCCATGTTTACTGACTCCTATTAGCTGTAGGATGTCTTGATTTACCATGACTTGCAACATTTGAATTTCCTTCCCTCTGCCTATCGTTCTTATCAGTATTGCTGGTACTGTTCTTCTTGTTATATTCATCTCCATTCT
Source organism: Eriocheir sinensis (assembly GCF_024679095.1). Classification (NCBI taxonomy): domain Eukaryota; kingdom Metazoa; phylum Arthropoda; class Malacostraca; order Decapoda; family Varunidae; genus Eriocheir; species Eriocheir sinensis. The sequence goes on from NW_026111726.1 coordinate 250,399, forward strand.
ATTACTCACCTTCCCACTCATCTCTCCGGCTGCTGCTCCAACCATTATTACTATTACTGCTGCTGCCATTCCTACCACTACCACTTTGGTGCTGCCTGTAACGCCATTTCTTGGGTCTCGTGGACGACCCCAACCCGTTAGTGGCGCAGGCGAATTTTCTTCATATTGACTGCCTCGATAGATGACTCCTGCCAGGCCCATGCCTACCCCCCCAACCCCCCACCCCCGTGCTCCTCATGACCGAAGTCGCTGAAGTTTGGGATGACTAAACATCTGGACAGCATATGGGTACTCATCCGCCCCTCGGCGATGATTGAAAGGCGTCAGGGTGTAGCGCTGGGTCTCGAACCTGGGTCCCCGAGCTCACCATGCCCGCACGCTAACCACTCGGCCACCGCGTCTACTACCATTACTTTGACTACTACTACAACCACCACCACCATTACTACCATTTCAAAAAAAATTCTAGTTTTGACCGCATGCACATGAACATAATGGCAATCTCTCCTTACACTCATTCAGAAGATTGAAGTTTCAAGTCTTTAGTTTTCTCTTATGCTAAAGAAGACTATGCTATCTTCAAGGAGGTTTTCCATATTGCACAAGTTTGCCATAAGAAAACTTGTCAATACGCCTCGATTTTAGATATTCCGATTTTCACCCGTTGACAAATCTCAGACATACGGATTCTTTGTGTCAGTGTATTCTCAGAAGTTTTCAATAAGCAGTGCGAGAGTTTTCGACCCGAGAGCCACTTTCATATTACTTGTTCAGACTAGGCTTGGTCCATATTGTTAAAACATTTCAGCGCGTAAGCAAACATATTTGACAAAGTTCTCGTAGTAGTTTTTGACATTTGCAAAGGTAGTGTGATGAGGGTCATCACAAACGGCCTTCCTCCTGTACCATGAAGCTAAAAAAAACACTCATGGGAACCCATTGTTATTATTATCATTATTATTATTATTATTGCTTTTGTGGTTTAAGTTGTCGCTGTTGTCCCCGTCGATTTTATTGTTTGTATTGTATTGTGTCGTTTGCTTGTACTGTATTGCGTTTGTTTTGTGTGGTTTGCGTTACTTTTATCAGCTCATTGTTATTTGTTATTTATATTGTTGGTGTTGTGTTTCTTAATGTAATTTTAGTGTTGGTAAGAGAGAGAGAGAGAGAGAGAGAGAGAGAGAGAGAGAGAGAGAGAGAGAGAGAGAGAGAGAGAGAGAGAGAGAGAGAATTGGTATGATATTAGTAGTAAAAATAGTATAGTATAGTTCTAGTTCTAGTTATTGTCGTTGCTGCCGCCCCAATATTGACATAAACAGACGTTATTGCATTTTATCATGATGGATATTTTGATCTGTTTGCCGGCGCCGTCACGCTCAGCACGGGGCTAGGAGCCGGGTGAGTGCGTGCGCCGGGCTCTGCTATATACGATCTGTCTCTGCCTGTACAAATGTATGTCTGATGTCAGGTGTGGACGTTAGCTGCACTCTATATACACTCTTATGTGTTATCATGTTAGCCTTTGTTACATATTTCCTCCCTCTTTTCCTTTCTTTTTGTCTCTATCTCTCTCTCTCCCTCGCTCTCTCTTTGTCTAAGCTCTCTGATACACTCTTCTGTATCGTTTATTTGTTTATACTTCTTCCCGCCCTTAGTTTTTCTCTCTCTCTCTCTCTCTCTCTCTCTCTCTCTCTCTCTCTCTCTCTCTCTCTCTCTCTCTCTCTCTCTCTCTCTCTCTCTCTCTCTCTCTCTCTCTCTTATTGTAAACATTCTGATAAACTCTTTTCGGTATGATCATGTTATCCTCTGTTGTTTTCCTCTTTCCTCTTCCTCCCCTCGCTCCTTTCCTTTCTCCCTCCCTCTTTATAGACCTGATAAACACTTACTTTAGTATTATCATTATAACACTTTGCTATTTCGCTCTTTTCCATCCCTTCCTGTCTTCCTCCCCCTCCCCCTTTTCTATTTCCAAGCATTCTGATAATCACACTTTTTTTTAAATATGTGATTTATGTTATTTCTCTTTCCCTGCTTCCTTCCCTCCCTCCCTTCCTTCCTCCCACTCTCTATTTCTAAACCGTTTAATAAACACTCACTTGAACTATTATGATTGTGTGATATTTCTCTCTTCGCTTCTCCTTCCCTCCTTCCCTCTCTTCCTCCCACCTCTCTCTTTTTCCAAACCCTCCGATCAACACTAACCTTTGTATTATCATGTGACCCTTTGCTATTTTCCTCCTTCCTCTTCCTTCCTGCCTCCCCCTCTCTCTTTTCTAAACCTTCTGATACACACTCACGATTGTGCTATTATCTGGCTTTTCGTTACTTACACCTTCCTTTCCTCCCTTCCTCCCTTCTCTACTCTTAACCCTCCTTGTAAGCATTCACTATTCTACTATCATATGGTCTTTATTATTTCCGTTTTCCCTCCCTCCTTCCCTTCCTTCCTCCTTCCTGCCTCTCTATACCTTCCTCATTCCCCGTGCATTGCCTAACATTTCCTCTTTCTTCCTTCCCATTGTTTCCACTATTTTCTTTGTCCTCCTTCATATATTCTTTCTTCTGGTCCTCATTTCAATTTTATTTTTACTTTTTACTTTTACACACCTTCTTCAAACGTTTCTCCACATGATCTATCTTTCATTTACCTTCTCTTCCTTTCCACTTTTCCCTCCATTTCTTTCCTTCATTATTTTTTTACTTCCATCTCTCATTTCAATTCATTCCTCTTCCTACATTCTCTTTTCCTCTTAGCCTTCCACTTTTCTTCCTCCATGTGATCTTCCTTCCAATATTTCTTTATTTATTTCCACTTTCCTTTCCAGTTCTTTTGTCCGTTCATTGTTTGTTTCTATTCCTTATTGCAATTGGTTTCTTTTTCGTCATTCACTCCTTCGCTAAATCTTCCATATTTCCTCTACGTGTTCCTCCTTCCCCTTTTCCTTTCTTTTTTTCTATCTTTCTTTCCTCCAAAGTCTTTTTTTCCTTCATTTAATAATTTGCTTTTAGTCCTCCATTAAATCTTCCACGTTTTCTTCACATGGTCTTCCTTTCCCTTTATTTTCTTCCTTTTCCCTTTTTTTCTCCAGTTCAATAGTTATTCACTTATTTTTGGCTTTCATTTGACTCGATCCTCTTCATATGGAGTGTTGCTCTTATATCTCTCTCTTGTTTGTTTTCAGGTAAGTTGTGCTGTGTGGGACGACGCCAACGTGAGTACACAATATTGTTATCATGATTTTGAAGTCCATATTATAATTGTATCAGTGTGGGTAAGCTACAGAAAGGCTGACGTGTAGGGCTCGAGTGTGTGTGTGTTTGTGTGTGTGTGTGTGTGTGGGGGGGGGGGGGGGGAGTTCAGTGTGTCGGTGTGTGGGAGAAAGTGAAGTGTGGAGAAAGTGAGCATTGGGGGGTGGGAGATATAATCATTCGAATACCAAATCGCATAATGAAAAATATATAAATAACAGTTACAAAGGCGAGGGGAAAGAGATCTATATATACAGAGAGAGAGAGAGAGAGAGAGAGAGATTTAACATGCCAGAGTCTTCTTCGTGATCTACGAAGGAATTATCTCGTAGGTGATATATTAGAAAAAGGCAAGCGTTGAATAATCCCTTTTTTTTGTCAGTTGAAAAACACGAAATTTAACTAAAAAGCTTCAAAGCCTTTCAGGTCAGAGGATTTTCCGAAAACCTTTCACCGGGTACGCTGACGGGGAATCGCATTTTTATTAGATTTCCAATGGCGGAGTTTCCATTCCGTTACGTGGAACGGCTGTTGAGGAAATGCGTGAAACACGAGAGGCGGCGGAAGTTCAATGTACTGAGGAATTGTCTTATATGTCTTAACTTGCCCAGCCTGGAGACTAGGTGGTGATGGCAGTTTGCTGTTAGTAGTAATAACTGTTGAACCTATTGAAGGTAGTGGATTAGAAGTTCGCCCTCTAGGCTTAGAGTTTAAGATCCGCCACAGCACAGCCGCAACACTAGAATTATCATAATCTCTTCTCAAATCTCGTTAAACTACTTGCGCGTGCGTGCGTGTGTCTGTGTGTGCACTATAATGTCTCCCAACAATACCATGACCACCAGCACGGCTAATACCACCACCACCACCACCCCAAGTCTAGTATTCACACACTTGAGTTTCAACGTCGCCAGATGCTGGGTGGGTTGTGTCGACTCGTCCGATCCATACCGTCCTGTCCCGCCTCACCTCAAATCGTAACGGGTAGCGGCTGGTTGGCTTACTAAGCACGCATGCACCAACCACATAATCACCACCACCACCACCACCACAATAAGATATTTAGCATCGTCACAGAACAATTATGGACCTCAGTGTTGGCGACAGAGATGACGGTGGCATCGACAGGGAACTTAAAACCAACACAACACAAATTAAGTCGTCATAATGCACCGCCATATTATCATCAACCATCACTACATCCACTACCACCAACTTACATTTGGAGTGTATTCTAAACTTGTGTGGTGAGCGTGTCAATGGCAACTGTCGTGGAGATGTTAGTGAATGTGATGACTTTCCTGGCGTGTTATCTGAAAGTTGTGTGGAATAGGAGGAGATTTGTGGGCGAATTTGTCGGTGTACAAACAAAAGATGAGGAATATTGTTCGCAGCCTTCAGCACCACCGCCAGTTACTTAATCATTCGAAGATGACACACCATCACCACCACCACTACCTCAAGAAGAAAATCCAGAACTTGTGATATTCTTTAGTTAGCGTGCTCCACCACCACCACCACCACACCATCACCACCACCACTACCTCAAGAAGAAAATCCAGAACTTGTGATATTCTTTAGTTAGCGTGCTCCACCACCACCACCACCACCACACCATCACCACCACCACTACCTCAAGAAGAAAATCCAGAACTTGTGATATTCTTTAGTTAGCGTGCTCCACCACCACCACCACCACCACACCATCACCACCACCACTACCTCAAGAAGAAAATCCAGAACTTGTGATATTCTTTAGTTAGCGTGCTCCACCACCACCACCACCACCACACCATCACCACCACCACTACCTCAAGAAGAAAATCCAGAACTTGTGATATTCTTTAGTTAGCGTGCTCCACCACCACCACCACACCATCACCACCACCACACCATCACCACCACCACTACCTCAAGAAGAAAATCCAGAACTTGTGATATTCTTTAGTTAGCGTGCTCCACCACCACCACCACCACACCATCACCACCACCACTACCTCAAGAAGAAAATCCAGAACTTGTGATATTCTTTAGTTAGCGTGCTCCACCACCACCACCACCACCACCACCACCACTACCTCAAGAAGAAAATCCAGAACTTGTGATATTCTTTAGTAAGCGTGCTCCACCACCACCACCACCACCGTCATCATCAACGCCATCACCATCACCATCACCCCGCATGAGTTCTTCCTCCATTACAACAACAACTGTTTTGATAAACTCTAACGAAATACAGTTGCTCTTGGTTGACATCTTCAAGTCACACAACCCAACTTGAAGCTACTTGAGAAATGTCCTGAATTATACGACTCTTTAGTGGCAATACTGATAAGTGAGTGGTCGTCAACAACAACGTCAACTGATGATGAGGGTGATCGTCGCGGTGAAAAAAGAAATAAACGCCGCCACCACTGTAACAACACAAACCACGAACACGTTTACAAGTTATGGAAAAAAATGAATATTCCATTAGGAAGTACCAAAGAACGAGTTCGTGATTGTAATTTGGATTGTATTTTGAGAAGGACTCATTTTCTTTTTGGATACGGTGTTTTGTGAAGTTCAGCATCGTCAACCTCCAAAGCAATATCGTTTTAAGTATTATTCACTTCATCAACCTCATAAGAAATAATTGAAAGTATAAAGATAATGGTCAAAAGGGTAAAGCTGCACCGTGCATTCCAAATTCTCTCTATACAAGCTTAATGACTATATTTTTGTTGTATTTGCCAATAACAACTGAAAGGCTGCCTGTTATATCCGTAGACTTATATTCTCAAATATTCGCGGATTTCGAGAACCTGATGACAAGTCGAAAGCTGATGCCAACACAGAGAGAGAGAGAGAGAGAGAGAGAGAGAGAGAGAGAGAGATTTACATAGATTTACATAGAAAATCAGACCACACAGACCCCATGGTCCAGACTTGGTGGTCTGTCCTTAAACCTAAGTGATTTTACATTAATCAGAAGACTCCAAAACGTTGCATTTCTACTCTAGTTGATATTAAGTTGAAGGAAGTGACGGTCGAGCTTATTTTTGAAGGAGTCAATCGTGTTACACTGGACCACTGATGGTGGAAGCTTATTCCATTCTCGCACTACAACGTTGGTGAAGAAAAATTTGGTGCAGTCTGAATTTACTTGTCTACATCTGAGTTTTACACCATTGTTCCTCGTGCGCAGAGTGTCATCGATCATAAACAATGTTGATCTGTCTACATTCGTGAAACCATTAAGTATTTTAAAACATTCGATCAGTTTTCCTCGGAGGCGACGTTTCTCAAGAGAGAACATGTTAAGGGTAGAAAGCCTTTCTTCGTAGGATTTGTTGCGCAAGGAAGGGATCATTTTCGTTGCCCGACGCTGAACACCTTCTAATTTAGCAATATCCTTTGCATGGTGGGGGGACCAAAACTGTACCGCATATTCCAAGTGGGGTCTGACTAAACTGTTGTAGAGCGGGAGTATTACATCTTTATTCTTGAATACAAAGTTTCTTTTAATGAAGCCCAACATTCTGTTCGCTTTATTTGCTGCATCGATGCATTGCTGTGAGAATTTGAGGTTTGACGCGATTTTGACCCCCAAGTCTTTGACGCATTGAACGCTTTTGAGTTTAACGCCGCGCATTTCGTATTCGAACTTCTTATTCCCCGTTCCAACTTGAAGGACCTGGCACTTGTCTACGTTAAAGGGCATCTCCCATCTATCCGACCAAGCTGAAATTTTGTGCAAATCCTCTTGGAGGCTTTGCCTGTCTTCGTCAGTGAGAACCGAGTTACCAATCTTTGTGTCATCTGCAAATTTACTAATGCGGTTATTGAGTCCAACATCCACGTCGTTGATGTAAATAATGAAGAGCACTGGGCCAAGGACCGAGCCCTGAGGGACGCCACTAGTGACAGGCGCCCACTCTGAGTTAAATCCGTCAATCACTACTCTTTGTTGTCTGTTGCTGAACCAATTCGCGATCCATTGGTTTACTTGACCGTCAATACCTATTTGCTTTAATTTGTAAAGTAATTTATGATGCGGGACTTTATCAAACGCTTTCTGGAAATCAAGATAGACTACGTCCAGTGATTTGGTTACGTCATAAACAGTGAAGAGGTCGTTATAAAAGGTTAAAAGGTTTGATAGGCAGGATCTTTTGTTTCGGAAGCCATGTTGTGAGTCCCCAATCAATGAGTGGCTTTCAAGGTAACTCACAATTTTGTCTCTAATTATGCCCTCAAGTAGCTTACCTACAACCGAAGTTAGACTAATGGGCCTGTAATTACCTGGTACTTTTTTATCTCCTTTCTTGAAAATCGGTGTCACGTTAGCCTTTTTCCAATCTGAAGGGACGATGCCTTGTCGCAAGGACATATTGAATACGGTTGTGAGGGAGGAGAGTATTTCGCTCTTTGTTTCTTTCAGCAGAGTTGGATATACTTTGTCAGGTCCAGGACTTTTATTTGTTTTAAGTGAATGGAGAGCTTTAAGGACTTCATCGGTTGTTATTTCAAAATTAAGCAATGCATGCTCGAGATTTACAATAGTACTGGTGTTGGTGGTAGCGAGAGGAAGACTGTTAGTATTAAACACCGAGGAAAAGTAATTGTTTAAGAGGTTTGCAATGTGTTGGCTGTCAGTCACTAGTGCACCGTCGCTGTTTGTTAAAGGTCCAATACCACTTTTGATCGCCTTTCTGTTGTTTATGTAACTGAAGAAAGATTCCGGATTATTTTTACAGTTGGCTGCAATATTTTCTTCATATCTACGCTTTGCCTGACCTACTAGTCTTTTTACTCGTCGCCTGGCATCATTATAAAGTCTAATGTTTTCGGGCGTGCTTTGTTCTTTCTTTAACCTGTAAAACAATTTTCTCTCACTGACTGATTGTTTAATTTCGCTATTAAACCACGGTGGGCTTTTATTAGTGTTAATTCGCTTCTCGCACAAGGGGACGAATGTGTTCTGCTGAGTGAGTAAGTGATTTTTAAGGCTTAGCCAGGCTTCCTCTACGTTGCCGTCATCTGATAGTTGTATTTCTGTTAGTTTTTGTCGGATTTCTACGAAGTTAGCTCTTTTGAAATTGGGCACCTTTACTTTATTTTCAGTCACTGATGATTGAGCTTTAATGTCGACTCGCACTAATTTATGATCGCAAGAACCGAGGTGTTCTCCTACCGTGACACTACTGATTAGGTTATCTTGGGTCGTTATAACAAGGTCGAGTATATTATTTTGTCGAGTTGGCTCAGAAACCATTTGGGATGTGAGGTGAGTGAGGTGTGTGAGAATAAGAAAGGTTAAGAAAGAGGCGAGGTAAGGTGGGTGAAGGGATGGGTAAATAGGATGTGAGGTAAGGTGAGTGAGGGGGGGAGGGCTTAGAAATATGTGGAGGTGAGGGAGGAGTAGGAAGGGCTAATCCTCTAGGGGATGAGGAGGAGCAAAAGGGATGTGAGGTGAGCGAGGGTGGGGGGGGCTTAGGTGAGGTGAGGGAAAGGGGTGTAGGAAGTGTTAATCCTCAAGGGGATTTAAAGAGGGTGTAGTGAGGAGGAGCAGATTGAATCCTCAGGGAATTCAAAGGGTGGGTTGTCGACACACCCAAATCACGCGTGAGACACTCGGGAACACAAAGTCCCCCTCGGGACACACGAAACACTCAGAAACCCAAGCACAAGCACGACTAAACACCCTCAAGTCACTCGCAAAAACACCGGAAATACAACAGCACACTCAAAACACTCTGAAACCCACGCAGAGCACTATAAACAGCCAAATCACACGCAAAAGCACTGGAAACACAACACACTCGAAACGCAGAACACTCGAAAAACAGCCAAATCACACGCAAAAATACCGGAAACAAAACAGCACACTCAAAACACTCTGAAACCCACGCAGTACACTTAGAAGCAGCCAAATCACACGCAAAAACACCGGAAACACAACACACTTGAATCACTCTGAAACCCACGCAGAACACCCGGAAACAGCCAGATCACACGCAAAAACACCGGAAACACACAAACGCACGTGAAAGCAAACGCAATCCCAAGAGCACGACGTAAACACAGGGCTAGCGATGTTGTGGAGCGCAGCGGGGTGAGGTCACGACCTTCTCTCAGCAGAGGTCGGGTGTGAATGAGCAGAGGTCGGGTGTGAATGAGCAGAGAGAGAGAGAGAGAGAGAGAGAGAGAGAGAGAGAGAGAGAGAGAGAGAGAGAGAGAGAGAGAGATCTACAAAGAAAACCAGACCACACAGACCCCATGGTCCAGACTTGGTGGTCTGTCCTTAAACCTAAGTGATTCTACATTAATCAGATGGCTCCAAAACGTTCCATTTCTACTTTAGTTATTAATAAGTTCAAGGAAGTGTCGGTCGAGCTTGTTTTTAAAGGAGTCAATCGTGTTACACTGGACCACTGAAGGTGGGAGCATATTCCATTCTCGCACTACAACGTTGGTGAAGAAAAGTTTGGTGCAGTCTGAATTTACTTGTCTATATTTGAGTTTTATGCCATTGTTCCTCGTTCGCAGAGTGTCATCGATCATAAACAATTTTGTTCTCTCTACATTCGTGAAACCATTAAGTATTTTAAAACATTCGATCAGTTTTCCTCGGAGGCGACGTTTCTCAAAAGAGAACATGTTAAGAGTGGAAAGCCTTTCTTCGTAAGATTTGTTGCGCAAGGAAGGGATAATTTTTGTTGCTCGACGCTGAACACCTTCTAATTTAGCAATGTCCTTTGCATGGTGGGGAGACCAAAACTGTACCGCATATTCCAAGTGGGGTCTGACTAAACTATTGTAGAGCGGAGGTATTACATCTTTATTCTTGAATAAAAAGTTTCTTTTCATGAAGCCCAACATTCTGTTCGCTTTATTTGCTGCGTCAATACACTGATGTGAGAATTTGAGGTTTGACGCGATTTTGCCCCCCAGGTCCTTAACGCATTGAACGCTTGTGAGTTTAACGCCGCCCATCTCGTAATCGAACTTCTTATTTCTTGTTCCAGCTTGAAGGACTTGGCACTTGTCTACATTAACGGGCATCTCCCATCTATCCGACCAAGCTGAAATTTTGTGCAAATCCTCTTGGAGGCTTTGCCTGTCTTCGTCAGTGAGAACCGAGTTACCAATCTTTGTGTCGTCTACAAATTTACTAATGCGATTATTGAGTCCAACATCCACATCGTTGATGTAAATAATGAAGAGCACTGGGCCAAGATACCGAGCCCTGAGGGACGCCGCTAGTGACCGGCGCCCACTCTTGAGTTAAATCCATCGATCACCACTCTTTTTTGTCTGTTGCTCAATCAATTCGCGATCCATTGGTTTACTTGACCGTCAATACCTATTTGCTTTAATTTATAAAGTAATTTATGATGTGGGACTTTATCAAACGCTTTCTGGAAATCAAGATAGACTACGTCCAATGATATGGTTACGTCATAAACTGAGAAGAGATCGTTATAAAAGGTCAATAGGTTTGATAGGCAGGATCTTTTGTTACGGAAGCCATGTTGTGAATCCCCAATTAATGAGTGCCTTTCAAGGTAACTCACAATTTTGTCTCTAATTATGCTCTCAAGTAGCTTACCTACAACTGAAGTTAGACTAATGGGTCTGTAATTACCTGGTATTTTTTGGTCTCCTTTCTTAAAAATCGGTGTCACTTTAGCCTTTTTCCAATCCGAAGGGACGATGCCTTGTCGCAAGGACATATTGAATACGGTTGTGAGGGAGGAGACTATTTTGCTCTTTGTTTCTTTAAGCAGTATAGGATATACTTTATCGGGTCCGGGACTTTTATTTGTTTTAAGTGATTGGAGAGCTTTAAGGACTTCATCGGTTGTTATTTCAAAATTAGGCAATGCATGCTCGAGATTTACATTAATACTGGTGTTGGTGGTAGTGGGAGGAAGATTGTTAGTATTAAACACCGAGGAAAAGTAACTGTTTAAGAGGTTTGCAATGTGTTGGCTGTCAGTCACTAGTGCACCGTCGCTGTTTGTTAAAGGTCCAATTCCACTTCTGATCGCCTTTCTGTTGTTTATGTAACTGAAGAAGGATTTTGGATTATTTTTACAGTTGGCTGCAATATTTTCTTCATATCTACGCTGTGCCTGACATACTAATATTTTTACTCGTCGCCTGGCATCGTTATAAAGTCTAATGTTTTCGGGCGTGCTTTGTTCTTTCTTTAACCTGTAAGACAATTTTCTCTCCTTGACTGAGTGTTTAATTTCGCTATTAAACCAAGATGGGCTTTAAATTAGTGTTATTTCGCTTCTCGCACAAGGGGACGAATGTGTTCTGCTGAGTGAGTAAGTGATTTTTAAGGCTTAGCCAGGCTTCCTCTACGTTGCCGTCATCTGATAGTTGTATTTCTGTTAGTTTTTGTCGGATTTCTACGAAGTTAGCTCTTTTGAAATTGGGCACCTTTGCTTTATTTTCCGTCACTGATGTTTGAGCTCTAATGTCGACGCGGACTAATTTATGATCGCAAGAACCGAGGTGTTCTCCTACCGTGACATTACTGACCAGGTCATCTTGGGTAGTTATAACAAAGTCGAGTATGTTTTTTTGTCGAGTTGGTTCAGAAACCATTTGGCTTACATAATTTTCTTCTAAAAATTCGATCATTCTATAGACCTCTTCTATTTACAAGAATCCGTTTTAGATCACTGATCTGGCCAGAGAACCCGTGTTCTATTTACCACCGAGATCTGGATTCTCGTGATCTGGTGGATCCGGATCCTGATCTGCCTGATCCAGACCCCGAGGTAGGTTGTAGCTAAGACCAAGACCAACGGGACTCTCCAACGGGTCACTAGTACAGCAAGAGCAAGAGTCCACAGTCCAGCCAAGGATTGCCGGTAGAACGTCCTCGTCACTGTCTTGGGTTCTTCTATCTTTCCTCCGGTCAAAGAAAGCTTGAAATAGTTGCGGTATGCACGGACCCTGCCCTACCATTGTATGTGTGTGTGTGTGCGTGTGCGCGCACGCTTTGTTTTGATCTGTCGCTCTTCCAGAGGCGTTCTATTTACCCAGAGCGAATCCAGATCAGATTCAGATCCGGGCCAATGATCCAGAGCTGATCAGTGTTCTAAATAGAAGAGGTCTTATGTGGCTCGCCTTCTGTACCTGACAGTGTCGCCCAGTCGATATGGGGGAGGTTAAAGTCTCCTAATATCAGTGAGTCGTTGTTATTGACTCCCTTAAAACACTGTACATTTCAAGATCGTCATCGAGTGATTGCCCGGGATGTCTGTAGGTGACAGATATATTTAAATTGACTTTTGCAATGTTTACTCGCACGCACAAATGTTCAACGTTACTGTCTCTTGGTGTTTTGTCAGTGGGTTGCAAATAGCTTTTTGACAAAAAGGGCGACGCCACCGGCTCTACGGTATACACGATCTTTGTTGAAGAGTCTGTAGCCATCTATGTTGTATTCGGGACTTTAATCAATATATGTGGTGTCGATAAATGTTTCGGTTATAGCAATTATGTCAATATTTTCTGTTAGAGCAAGACATCTCAGCTAATCAAACTTGTTTTTATGCTACGCGCATTGAAACTAAGGATTTTTAAGTTATCTAGAGGCTTGTTAATAGAGGTGGTGGTACTTGCGGAATCACGGTTACGAGTTTGTTGCGATGCATGGCGTCTATTTACACGGGCGGGGTGGAGGGGCGTGGCTGAGAGTCGTTTTTTGATCGGGTGTCACGTACTGCGTCGTTTAGGAGCCTTCCGAATCTGGCTTCCCCGATGGGAGACAGGTGTTTTCCGTCCCTGTGGAAGAGTTCACTTTGTCCGCTCTCCATCATATTCAATAAATCTTTAACAGCTGGAAAAGTTCCGTCGGATTGGAAACTAGCATATGTCACACCAATTTTCAAAAAGGGGGACAAGTCTCATCCAGGAAACTATCGACCAATTAGCCTGACATCGATTGCTTGTAAGTTAATTGAGACTATCATTCGCGACAATATGGTGAAATTCTTCGAAGAAAATAAAATAATAAATAATTCGCAACATGGCTTCCGTAGTAAACGTTCGTGTTTAACTAACTAACTTGATTTTTTTCATTATATTTTTGAGGTGTTCGATGAAAGCAGATCAGTAGATATCATATATCTGGATTTTCATAAGGCATTTGATAAGGTCCCCCACCAACGATTGCTCAGCAAACTATTGGCGCACGGTATCTCGGGTAACATTCACAATTGGCTTGTGGACTGGCTCTCTGAGCGGAAATAAAGAGTAGTTCTAAACGGTGTTACATCTAACTGGCTCGATGTCAGAAGCGGCGTACCTCAAGGATCAGTGTTTGGCCCCATGCTCTTCTTAATTTATGTTAATGATATCGATGATGGGTTCACTTGCAAAATATCAAAATTTGCTGATGACACAAAAATTGCTAGTAAAGTAACTGCGAAACTCGACGAAGAAGCTTTACAATCAGATCTAGATCGACTTGCACGTTGGGCCAATCAATGGCACATGAAATTTAACGTTGACAGATGTAAAGTGTTACACATCGGAAAAAATAACAATCGCGTTCGGTACATAATGAATGGCAAACAACTCTCTGCAGTAAGTAAAGAAAAAGATCTTGGAATCACTATATCAAGCGATTTAAAGCCCGGCCACCATTGTTCAGAGGTAGTTAAAACTCCAAACAAATTGGTTGGCTTCATCGGACGAGTCTTTAATAATAAATCGGCAAAAGTAATATTAAAACTGTATAATTCGTTGGTTCGACCCCATCTAGAGTACTGTGTACAGTTTTGGTCTCCCTATTACAGAAAAGACATAGAAAAGTTGGAACGTGTTCAACGAAGAGTAACAAAGATGATTCCTAGATTGAGAAATTTATCATATGAACAGAGGTTTAAAGAAGTAAATTTATTCAGCCTATCAAAACGAAAAATGTGAGGCGATCTAATAGAAGTGTTTAAAGTGTTTAAAGGATTCAGTGCTATTAATGCGGAAGATTACAATTGATCGATCAAATAGAACAAGAAGAAATCACAATTTGAAGATAAGTGGTAAAAGATTCTCGTCGCACGAAGCTAAACACTTCTTCAATCGAGCAGTTAATGTTTGGATTTCTCTACCCTGTGATGTCGTTGATAGTACAACAGTTACGGCCTTCAAGAATAGATTAGACAAGTATTTTGAATCCAACCGGCAACTAAGATATTACTCATTGTCGTAATAACGCTAAGCTCTTTCGAATACTGGTGTCCTTGTCCGCTGTTATCGCCCGGTTAGTGGTAGCAGTAATGGTAGTTCTATCCTCTTTCCTACATAATTTCTATGCAGTTTTTCCATGCTGCATGGTTCTTTTTCCTTTCCTGCCAGCTTTGGCTGGAGGGATGGGGGGTGGGGAGGAGCCTTCGCCTTTGCTGTCCTTCATCTTCCACCTTTGATTAGTTAGTGTAGCTTGTCACAAACAGCCTCGTAAGGACCAGCAGGTCTGCTATTGTTTGTTCTCCCTTTATGTATCTTTGTGTTCCTCCTCCTCCTCCTCCTCCTCCTCCTCCTCCTCCTCCTCTTCCTCCTCCTCCTCCTCCACCCTCTCCTTCTCCTCCTCCTCCTCCTCCACCACCACTTCCTCCTACACCACCTTTTACTTCTCCGCTTCCTTCTTCTCTTTCTCCTACCACACCTCTTCCTTCTCCTCTTGTTCTTCCACCGTCACTTCCTCCTCCTCTTTCTCCTCCTCCTCCTCCTCCTACTCATCATCATCATCATCTTCATCCTCCTCCTCCTCCTCTAATATGATACTTTTCTCTCTCTTTTTCAGCTTCAAGTATTTTTGGGGTAATTCATTTTCTTCTATTAATTATCGTGGCTTGATTTATAAAAACAAAACAAAAATTCAAGTTCATCTTTTCAATCCTCTCATGTTTCTGGGGGCGGGTGTTTTTTTAATTGTCATATTTAGTCAGGCTCCTGCATTTCACTTTGTGGTTTTATCTTTCTTTTTTTAGTGTGTGTGTGTGTGTGTGTGTGTGTGTGTGTGTGTGTGTGTGTGTGTGTGTGTGTGTGTGTGTTTACAACAAAGGAGGCAGCTCAAGGGCACAAAAAAAGGAAACAATAATAAAAAAAGCCCGCTACTCGCTGCTCCTAAAAAAGAATCCAAAGAGGTGGCCGAAAGAGAGGTCAATTTCGGGAGGAGAGGTGTCCTGATACCCTTCTCTTGAAAAAGTTCAAGTCGTAGGCAGGAGGAAATACAGATGAAGGAAGATTGTTCCAGAGTGTACCAGCGTGAGGGATGAAATAGTGAAGATGCTGGTTAACTCTTGCATAAGGGGTTTGGACAGTATAGGGATGAGCATGAGTAGAAAGTCGTGTGCAGCGGAGGCATGCAGTTAGGAAGTTCAGAAGAGCAGTCAGCGTGGAAATATCGACAGAAGATAGAAAGAGAGGCAACATCGCGACGGAATTTAAGAGGTAGAAGACTATCAGTAGGAGGAGAGCTGATGAGACGAAGAGCCTTAGACTCCACTCTGTCCAGAAGAGCTGTGTGAGTGGAGCCCCCCCCACGTGAAATGCATACTCCATATACGAGGGCGGACAAGGCCCTGTATATGGATTGCAACTGACGATACCGAACGCCCAACATCGAGGAAGCTGATTTAGCGAGAGAGGAGATGTGAAGTTTCCAGTTGAGATTTTGGGTAAAGGATAGACCGAGGATATTTAGTGTTGAAGGTGGTGATAACTGAGTGTTGTCGAAGAACAGGGGATAAGTGTTTGGAGGATTGTGTCGAGTTGATAGGTGGAGAAATTAAGTTTTTGAGGCATTGAAGGACACACGGTTCCTTCTGCCCCAATCGGAAATGATAGCAAGGTCTGAGGTTAAGCGTTCTGCAGCCTCCAGTCTGGAGTCGTGTACTTCCTGTTGAGAGGATCTTCTATTGAAAGAAGCTGAATAATGCAGAGTGGAGTAGTCGGCGTATGAGTGGACAGGACAGTTTGTTATGGAAAGAAGATCATTGATGAATAACAGGAAGAGAGTGGGTGATAGGACAGAGCCCTGTGGAACACCACTGTTGATAGATTTAGGGGAAGAACATTGACCGTCTACCACCGCAGAGATAGAACGGCCGGAAAGGAAACTGGAGATAAAGGAACAGAGAGAGGGATAGAATTCGAAAGAGGGCAATTTAGAAAGCAAAGACTTGTGCCAGACTCTATTGAAGGCTTTCGATATATCTAGCGCAACAGAGAAAGTTTCACCGAAACGGCTAAGAGAGGATGACCAAGAGTCAGTTAAGAGAGCAAGAAGAACGCCAGTAGAACGCCCCTTGCGGAACCCATACTGGCGATCAGATAAAAGGTTAGAAGTGGAAAAGTGCTTTTGAATCTTCCGGTTAAGGATTGATTCAAAAGCTTTAGATAGACAGGAAAGTAAAGCTATAGGGCGGTAGTTTGAGGGATTGGAATGGTCACCCTTCTTAGGCACAGGCTGTACAAAGGCACACTTCCAGCAGGAAGGAAAGGTAGATGTTGATAGGCAGAGACGAAATACTTTGACCAGGCAGGGTGTCAGCACGGAAGCACAGTTTTTAAGGACAATAGGAGGAATTCCATCAGGTCCATAAGCCTTCTGAGAGTTAAGGCCAGAGAGGGCATAGAAAACATCACTTCGAAGAATCTTAATAACAGGCATAAAGGAGTCAGAGGGTGGATGAATAGGAGGAATATGCCCAGAATCGTCCAAGGTGGAGTTCTTACAGAAAGTTTGAGCGTAGAGTTCAGCCTTAGAGACAGATGAGGCGGCAGTGCTGCCGTCAGGGTTAAGGAGAGGAGGGAAAAGGGAAGAAGTGAAATTGGAGGAGATGTTTTTGGCTAGATGCCAGAGGTCACGGGAAGAATTAGAAGAAGCAAGGTGTTGACATTTTCTGTTGATAAAAGTAGTTTTGGTAAGTCGGAGAATAGATTTGGCATGATTCCGGGCTGAAATGTAAAGGTCATAGTTAGCGGGAGTTCGAAGGCTCTGGAACCTTATGTGAGCTGCCTCTCTATCTTTAATAGCACGAGAACAAGCATGATTAAACCAAGGCTTTTTAGCATGAGGAGTAGAGAAAGAACTTGGAATGTATGCCTCCATTCCAGAGACAATCACATCAGTGATGCGCTGGACACACACAGAGGTTTCTCTCCTGGAAGCAGTAATCATTCCATGGGAAATCGGAAAAGTAAATCCTCAGGTCGTCCCACCGAGCTGAAGCAAAATGCCAGAAGCATCGCCTCTTCGATGGGTCCAGAGGATGTACAGGAGCGATAGGACAGGAAACAGAAATAAAGTTATGATCGGAGGAGCCCAACGGAGAGAACAGTTTGACAGAGTAAGCAGAAGGATTAGAGGTAAGGAAGAGGTCTAGAATGTTGGGCCTGTCTCCAAGACGGTCGGGAATACGTGTAGGGTGCTGAACCAACTGCTCTAGGTCGTTGAGGAGAGCAACGTTGTAGGCTTGTTCACCAGGCTGGTCAGTGAAAGTGGTGAACATTGAAATCTCCCAAGATGGAGATTTCAGCGAAGGGAGAGTGAGTCAAGATGTGCTCCACTTTAGAATTCAAATAATCAAAGAATTTTACATAGTTAGTAGAGTTAGGTGAGAAATAAACAGCACAGATGTATTTAGTAATAGAATGACAATGAAGTCTTAGCCAGATGGTAGAAAATTCAGAAGAGTCAAGGTTGTGGGCACGAGAGCAAGTGATGTCATTGCGCACGTAGACGCAACATCCAACTTTGGATTGAAATTTAGGATAGAGATAGTAGGAGGGAACAGAGTAGAAGTTGCTGTCAGTAGCCTCAGAAACCTGTGTTTCGGTGAGGAAGAGAAGATGAGGTATAGAGGAGGAGAGATGGTGTTCCAGAGAATGAAAATTAGAACGAAGACCACGAATGTTGTAGAAATTGATAAGGAGGAGGTTCGAGGAGTTATCAGGACACCTCTCAAGTCGGCAGCCAGAAGGGGAGTCCTCCCTGGGGGAATTTATGGTCCCCCCCCGCAGGCGGGGACTCCGAGGCAGTGTTGTTTTTCACCATTTTGAATTTTGAATTTTGGGAAAAGGTGTGTGTGTTGTGTGAATGTAGTATGGTGTAGAAAGAGAGAGGAACTGTCTTTAGAGAGCATGCTGAACTGCTCTCTGGTGTTGATGAGACAAAAGGGAAACGGTTAGTGAGGACATGGGAAGGGTCTTTGAAGGGCTTCATCACCCTCCTCGCTTCCCATATATCCTCACCGGGAGTAGCTCACGCCCGTTCGATAGGTGTCTTCGTACCTCCTCCGGGTGTGTGTGTGTGTGTGTGTGTGTGTGTGTGTGTGTGTGTGTGTGTTTGTTTTTATGCATGTGTTCCTATTTTTTTCCATTCTGTGTTTGTGTAATTCATTGCATGTTTTTTTTTCATAAATGTCAGTTTTTCCAGTATTTTTTTCCATATTTTTTCGTCTGTTTGATCGTGTTTCGTGTTAATTCTTGTTTATGTACCTGTTTGCCTGTTTTATTAGTGTTTTTTCGTGTCTTTTCCTATTTTCCATGTTCGAATACCTGTTTGCCTTCTTACATTTATGAATATATATATTTTTTTACAACAAAGGAGACAGCTCAAGGGCACAAAAAAGGAAACAATAATAAAAAAGCCCGCTACTCGCTGTTCCTAAAAAGAATTAAAAGAGGTGGCCGAAAGAGAGGTCAATTTCGGGAGGAGAGGTGTCCTGATACCCTCCTCTTGAAAGAGTTCAAGTCGTAGGCAGGAGGAAATACAGATGAAGGAAGATTGTTCCAGAGTTTACCAGCGTGAAGGATGAAAGAGTGAAGATGCTGGTTAACTCTTGCGTAAGGGATTTGGACAGTAAAGGGATGAGATTGAGTAGAAAGTCGTGTGGCGAGGCCGCGGAGAGGGGGAGGCATGCAGTTAGCAAGTTCAGAAGAGCAGTCAGCATGAAAATATCGATAGAAGATAGAAAGAGAGGCAACATGGCGGCGAAATTTAAGAGGTAGAAGACTATTAGTAAGAGGAGGAAAGCTAATGAGACGAAGAGCCTTAGACTCCACTCTGTCCAAGAGAGCTGTGTGAGTGAAGCCCCCCACACGTGAGATGTATACTCCATACGAGGGCGGACAAGGCTC
This sequence comes from Eriocheir sinensis, assembly GCF_024679095.1. Lineage (NCBI taxonomy): Eukaryota > Metazoa > Arthropoda > Malacostraca > Decapoda > Varunidae > Eriocheir > Eriocheir sinensis. The sequence continues at coordinate 269,803 of NW_026111726.1, forward strand.
CTCTATATGGAAAACATTTGTGCGGGGAAGAAGAACTGGCGGATACGATACAGAACCCCCAACCTCGAGGAAGCTGATTTAGTAAGAGATGAGATGTGAAGTTTCCACTTGAGATTTTGGCTAAGGATAGACCGAGGATATTTAGTGTTGAAGAAGGTGACAGCTGGGTGTTGTCGAAGAATAGGGGATAGGTGTTTGGAAGATTGTGTCGAGTTGATAGGTGGAGAAAATGGGTTTTTGAGGCATTGGAGGACACAAGGTTCCTTTTACCCCAATCGGAAATGATAGCAAGGTCTAAGGTTAAGCGTTCTGCAGCCTCCAGTCTGGAGTCTTGTAATTCCTGTTGAGAGGGTCTTCTGTTGAAAGAAGTTGAATAATGCGTATGAGTGGATAGTACAGTTTGTTATGGAAAAAAGATCATTGATGAATGACAGGATGAGAGTGGTTGATAGGACAGAGCCCTGTGGAACACCACTGTTGATAAGTTTAGGGGAAGAACAGTGACCGTCTATCACAGCTGAGATAGAGCGGCAGGAAAGGAAACTGGAGATAAAGGAACAGAGAGAAGGATAGAATCCGAAGGAGGGCAGTTTAGAGAGCAAAGATTTGTGCCAAACTCTATCGAAAGCTTTCGATATGTCTAGAGCAACAGAGAAAGTTTCACCGAAACGGCTAAGAAAGAATGACCAAGAGTCAGTTAAGAGAGCAAGAAGATCCCCAGTAGAACAGGGACACGCCAGTCCTCGTCGACAGACCGACTTGGTCGGCTAGATTTCGATCGCCGATAGAGTCGGTGTGTCGGCTCCCTGCTACGGGCCAAAGGCCCGTGCTCCCTCGTGCAAGAGGGAGCAATCTCCCCCCCCCCCCCAGTAGAACGCCCCTTGCGGAACCCATACTGGCGGTCAGATAGGTTATTATTATTATTATTATTATTATTATTATTATTATTATTATTATTATTAGTAGTAGTAGTAGTAGTAGTAGTAGTAGTAATAGTAGTTGTAGTAGTAGTGTTATTATTATTATCATTATAATTAGTAGGGTAGTAGTTGTGTTCACAGGAATGATACCCGCCATTTAGGTCCAAAGAGGGGGGTGGACGCCCCCCCCCCCCTCCTGGATCCGCTACTGCATATGAGAATCTAGGGACTAAATATTATAGCCTACCTTTTGAAATTTTGTGAGAAATATTGTGCAGTGCAACTGTTGATACAACAAACATTATGGGTTGTTGTTTAGGGTAAGATAATCTTGTACTTATTTTTTGGAAACACTTTTCGGTCTCATCATGTATCATAACTACATTATGATTTGCATGCATGAGAACATAGTTTTTCGAAAATAACATTTGAGGAGAAAGTCCGCCGTGGATTAAAAATGCATCTATGGTCATGAATAATTTAATTTTTGTATATATTAGTACCTTTGTTATCATATGAAAATTTCAAGCTAATCAGATAAAATGAAAAATTAAGAATATTATTTTTCGTTATTTTTATGAACATTTTGAATTAATTTCTCTCAGCCATTTTTTTACTGATTTCCTTGTGACACGCACATCTGATAATTCATTGTTATTCTAACAGATGGTCAAGATGTTTTCTTGAAGACTAGTTTTGTTAATCTGTAAAAAAAAAATATATCTTTTTTTAAATTGTTTTTGGAGAATTTTCCCATATATCAAAACTATGCCGTTTAAAAAATAAATATCTTGTAGAATATTAGTACGATATATGATCTTGTATGTCCTAAAGTTTCATGAAAGTCGTGCAGAAAATAAAAGCAAATAAATATTTTTATGTTCATTTTGTACTAGTTTTGAGAAAAACGCGATTAAAGTTTTGCCAAAGTTCTTGGGCCCAGTGTAGGTACTATACTGTCAATGCTGCTTTGATATGAATTTTATGGGATCAGTAATCATATATCAGTGAGTGCATAAAAGGATCAGGCACCTTGTCCCCCTTATAAAGGTATTAATCGCTCAAAGGTGAGGGTGTCAGGGCGCGCCACGCCCCTCTTTGTTGCAAGGTTCGATCAGTACTCTCCAGATGCATAGCTATCGGTTGGAAGTCCTTTGTCTGCCTTCCTCTTCTTCTCTATTGTCGTCTTCGGTGTAATTCTTGTATTTTCTCTCATTTCTAATCTTTTTTCTATGTATTCATTTGTTCCAAACTTTTTTTGTGAGCACGTTGCACTTTTCATATCCAATTTTTTTATTTTACTTGCCAGCCTATAGCGCCGGTAGGCTCTCTTGAGGGGCCTAGATGGTATTCGGCCCCAACCCGTTATGGCGCAGGCAAGTGTTTTATAGTGGCGCCATCTTTTATTGGCTCATGCTGCCCCGGAGCTCGTTCTTGATTCACTTGGACGGTTTCCTCTAGAGTCCGGGTTGATGGGTGGTCTTCAGGACAGCATGTCGGTAGTTTCAAGCCACTCGGCGGTGACTGAAAAATCCCAGGTGGTAGCGGCGGATTCGAGCCCGCGTCATCCATCACGCAATGAATGCGGGGCACGCACGCTAACCACTCAGCCACCGCCTACCCAAATTATGTTCTAAAACTGTTACATGGGTTACAAACTTCAGCCTGAAGATTGTTGCATGTTTGATTTTTCAACATTTATTCCATACTTTGGCATGCCAGCTAATGCGCCGCAGTCAGCGTGCCACGCCCACACAGTGGCCATTTAAATCTCCTCGCTATTGACATTTAAATGTATGTTTGACCGAAAAAAGATCTACCAAACGAAAGCCAAAGGAGAGGATGTTGCCATAGACCATATAACTCAATTTCGTATTTTTTGAAAATTATTTTCGTATTTTCAGGGAGGACTCTTCCTTAAACAATACGTCGAAAATGCTGGTATTTGGGGGGAGTATGTTTGAGACCCAGACCTGATTAGTAAAAATATGCTTACGTGCCAAATGTGGATGATTACGGCACTTGTTGGAGTAACTTTAGGGTAAACCTCGATAAAACACACGGGCACAGGTAGCGAGGCTATGCGTGTCATCATATTAATTTGCAACTCCTCACAATCATGTCGAGACGTCGACGTAACGTCTAACTATGAGGTAATAGTATTTATCACTGCCCCAAACGGAAGTTCTGTCTTTCTGCCTCACACACACACACACACACACACACACACACACACAAACACACACACACACACACACACACACACACACACACACACACACACACACACACCTGCATAATTAATATAGAACAGTGGTTCTTAGTCATGTTATCACCGCGCCGCTCTGGTAGGCTATTTGGTTCACCCCTGCACGCCCCCCAGTACTTGGTTTATCCCTCAAGTAGCTACATGATCATTTCATCCACATATCCTGGCATTTTTTCCTCAACGCCCCCTCTCATTTTTTTTATCAGACTGATAATATTATAAAATATAACTGGAAAAGTAGCATTCTGCCACAGACTTTTTCTGCAAGAATTCTTTAGTGGCAAAATGGTTAAGAACCATTGCTTCTTGTTACATGCATATACCATGTAGTACTAATGGCAGTATTTTCCATGCAGAGGATAAATATTTTCCTTAGAGTAAAACTTTTTCGCAAATATTTTCATATGAGCATCAACTCCATGTGTAGGGCTGAAATATTGTTACAGTGTGTGTGTGTGTGTGTGTGTGTGTGTGTGTGTGTGTGTGTGTGTGTGTGTGTGTGAAAGGCAGAAAGACAAAACAAAGAGTACTAATACGACAAGGTTAAACGTCGACGTCTCGACATGATTGAGAGGAGGTGCAAATTAATATGATGACACGCCTGGCCTCGCTACCTGTGCCCGTATGTTTTAGCGAAGTTTGCCCTAAAGTTACTCCTACAAGTGGCGTAATCATCCGCATTTGGCACGTAGGTATTTTTTGCCAATCAGGTCCGGGTCTCAAACATCCTCCCCCAAAATTTCAGCATTTATCGACGTTTTGTTTAAATGTTACTTTCGAAAATCCCCTGAAACCAATAGTGGTGTTCTCATCACACTGCAGCCATCAGAATAATACATACTTGAGAAATGTGATGCCTTTCTTTCTTTGAATTCTTGTCGCACTTATTAATACAGCTATCCAGGAAACACTATTACGTATATATTACGTAGTATAAAGGTAACGGTTTTGTAACTTTTACGTAGCCAAGATACAGTTATTACGAAAATGTGTGGACTCCCAGGTACGTCCTCAAAACGCATTTCACTACGTAACTCACGACCTTTCTGCAGCCTTATGACAACGTACCATTAACACGTTTTTATGATGTTTCTACTACCTTTTTACCACGTCCTCATCACCTTTTAACAACCCATTTACTACGTATCAATTACTTTTTTGCTACGTTATTGCTGCCCTTAGCGTGCATAGAGCCACGACCTTCCTGCTACGTACCATTAGCTTTCTACGTACAACGGTTCGTGCAACAGCTCCTTCCAGTACCTGTAGCCGGTGTGTCATAACTTATTTTCCTTTACTGCTTCAGTCACATAACCATATTATTTACCTCTTTTTTATGCATATTATCACCAGTGAAAATCAATGGTAGTTCACTTGTAGATTAGCTGAGCCTTAAAATCTCAGTTAATGGATTCAAACAGCAATCTTACCTACATTTTTTTTCTAATCACTAAGCTTCTATGGAGTTCAGGTATCAAATAGGGATTCTAATTTCATCAAAATAACTTTCTTATTGTATGGACAGAATAAGTGGCTTAACTAGCAAACTATATTATCCTATCTGCTCTCTGAAAAAAATCCACCTTGTCAATAATTTGCACTCTGACATGATCTAAGTAAATATGTTATATTGTAATTGCATATACTGATTTTCAAAAGTGAAAGGAGAAAAGCATGAATAGAATATCAGCTCACCACATCTCATTCTATCATTGTTCATTTGCTGGTTAAGACCAACTTAGATTTTAGGACTCAGGTAATCTTCTAGTAAAGAACCATTGATTTTCATTGTTGATTATATGGATAAAAAAAGAGGTAAGAATATGGTTGTGACTGGAGCAGTGAAGGAAAATAAGAGTTATGACACACAGGTTACAGGTACTGGAAGGAGCTGTTGCACAAACCATTGTTCTAGCAACGGGCGGCCGTTCGACACAAGTTTGTGATTGATGATTGATTGATAGTTTATTGTCGCAAGTAAACAACAATAGAGAAGGGAGGAACATGCCATCCCAACCCTAGTAATACATGGGGAGTTGCGTTCGTGTGTGCGTGTCGGCGTGTGTCAACGGGAGCGAGTCTCTAGGGCCGGCGGCGGCGGCTACACATGCTCGTTTTGAATGAAGAATTATGGTACATACAATACTTATTTTGGCATTACCATGAGGTGATAACTGTGTCTCGTACATTATAACATTTGTTTAATTCTTTTACTTTGGCCAGACAATTCTCATAGCTAATAATGAAAAAAAACATACGTCCTTGAGTGAATGACGGTAACTCTGCTGGGTCGCTGAGTCTGTCAGACGTCACTCACGCCAGCTTGCCTCAGGCCTCCAGTCCGTCCCTACACTACGCCCCACTGACTTTTTCCCCTCCCTTTTGAACATTCTAATTGCCTCTGTTTTATCATCGAGGATAAAGAAATACTGGAAAAGAAGTAAGAACTGTTCAAGTGACGGAGTGGGGCGAAGAAAAGAAAGAATAGACGAAGTACTGGCCATTCTTCTCCCCCCCCCCGCTTCCAAATGACTGTCTTTTTGTTGTCGAGGAAGTAGCCTAATAGTGAAAACATAAAACTAGGTAGCTACACTACGGTTTCAGAGCTGGTTATCTTTCCGCTTTTTTTCTCTTCATAATGGAAAAAAGAAATGAAGATATATGATTAGTTAACTAGACAAATTCTTGGTACGATTTTGATGGGGTGTTTTTTTTTTCTTGAATGCCAAAACGAGGATATAGAAATGGAAATGCAAGTTGACTGATTGATTGTGTCTTATTCTCCGTCTTTCCTGCTCTGGTTATTTAGGTATTTATTTATTATCACGATGTAACGAATCGTTCTTCTAAGGGTATTTGCAATGTCTGTAGTGTAATATTTGTGATTCTTATCTCCGCATAAAAGCTCGCAGTCCCCGCCGCGCCGCGCCGCCCCAACAATGGATAAAATTGTTTCTGGTCAACCTATTTCCACCCCCTTGACGTATCAGAAACTTACTAATTAAAAAAAAGGTAATTCAAAGGCTCTCCACCATGGATGTGTCCGTGTGTGTCTTACTCAAGTGGCAGAAATTCTCTCTCTCTCTCTCTCTCTCTCTCTCTCTCTCTCTCTCTCTCTCTCTCTCTCTCTCTCTCAGACACACTTGTACGTATCTCTTATCATCATCGCTGTCTATTTTGTGATGATTTTTCCTGAATAATAAAATCAACAGCGAGGTAGCTACATACATGATGCGTGTGTAGGACAATTGTTTGCCGAGTGAAGATGTTTCCATTCTTCCTCCAAGCCTGTGACGAGCGACAGAGGTAGGGAGGGAGAGAGAGAGAGAGAGTTACCTCCGTTTTTTTTATACTCTTTCTTTTTACTTTCCACTAGCTTCTTTTCACTCATTATTCACTATTGTTTTACACTATTGATTCGGTAGCAGTACTTAGTGTTCACGAGCGTTATCGTTGTTCAGATAAATGAGTACGATGCTAGGTGTTACGAGCGCGAAAATTTGAAAACGTCGGAGCTTATTGGGTTAAATCGTAGACTTTGGGTGTGTCTCCCCGAAGCAATCTTTAATGCTTTATTGCTTTATTATTCTGAAACGGTGCCGGAATAAATATTTAGAGGCTTCGAAAACGTTGTCGTGGAACATAACCCCCTATAATTAATGGGATGATAGGTTTGATATATGCGAATTCACATTATGCGAGCTTTTTGCAGAACGTAATCCTCGCATATAACGAATACCTGGTGTATATAATCTTCAAATTTAATATTTAATATATTAGGAAGCAGAGTATATAATTTCTGTATAGAAAAAAAATTACTGAGATTAAAAATTTATATAATCATATCCTAGAGCATGCTAGGACAATGAAGTGTAAAATTGACAGCAAAATTATAAAATCCAACAATTTTTTTTCCTACTGAATCGCTAGATCCCAAAATATGAGTCATGAGGAAACAAAACTAGGTATTCCTTTTTCTCATAAAGGAAGAAATACATACACACAAACATTGCTTGAATCATATATGAAAAAAGATATACTTTCCTCTGAAATCAAAATAATTTCACCAAACAAACTTATTCCAGTAGGTAATTGCCCTAATACATTAGGGACTAGATTAACAATGCCTAGGGACTATAGCAGATCTCCAAGATCCTATTAGAAAGTTTGTGTAATGCAGTGGTTCCCAAACTGGGGGAGGCATGAGCTGGATATAAATATATATATATATATATATATATATATATATATATATATATATATATATATATATATATATATATATATATATATATATATATATATATATATATAAACAAAGGATAGTGGGGGCATGAGGATTTCCTAAAATCAATAGAGGCATCATGTAAAAGTTTTGGAACCACTGGTGTGACGGAAGACATAAAGACATGAACACTCCAAAACAGTGCATTTTTTAAGGAAATTTCACTGGGCGACATGACTTGAATATCCCAAACCCAGAACTAAAATCAATGTATATAAATGATAAGGAATTTAATAAAACTAAGTTATATAAATATTAATATCAATGATCGAGGAATTTAATTCGAACTTTGCACGCTGTAATGTAATATCTTGTGTAATGTAATGCATCATTTTCTTTCAAAGAAATACAATAAACCAAGAATACACATTAACAAAACTTATGAGGAGGTACCTCGTGGTACTATCAGTACCAAATTAATACATGTATTTATAGTTTTATACTGGAAATAATATACTTTTCTGGTAAATTACTCCATATCACAAAAATAGCAAAATATGCAATACAGAAAATAAGAAGATTGTTTAATCCACATGTGTATCAAAAGAAAGAAAATTTGCACATTAATTGCCACAAACTGGGTTTTTTTTCAGAAACTCAAAAAAAAAGTTTAAATAAGAAGCAGCATGATCAAGAAACAAATAAAGACATTAAACTGAACTCTCCTTGGCAAAGAACTTCTTTATAAAATGCCTATCTTGATATAATTCTTTGTCTGGAACTTTGTATCTGCGCTGTTTTTTTCTGGAGAAACTTTGCTACAGCGGGTCTAGGATCAAAGTGTGCTTTCCCACTACTGTTAAGGGCAATATACATCCGACTATTGATGGCCTCTTGAGTAGCTGGGTTGTTTAGGGCCTTTGAGAATAGTATGGCATGAGACAGCTCGTTCAGAACCAGTACTGTGAGGGGTGGTGAGACATAGGCTTGAACTAGTTTGGAAAACACAGTTCCGGATTGGGAGATTTTTAACATGTGGTAGAGTTTCCCTGTTCCGTCTGTAATGTTACCAGGAACAGGAAGGTTTTCAGAGGAAAAATGTCCAAGAACTTCATCAGAGGATTCAGTAATGCAATCTATTCCAAAACTCCCTACAACCTCTCTTGTTGAGTTAATCATTTGTGCAGCTGTTTTTCCTTCGAGGAATACTTTAATTTGTTTTACTATGTTCTCTTGTTCCAGGTCAAGTCTTTGAGACAAATATTCCTTTGCACCTAAGACAATTCCAGTTCTAATACTTGATGTACTCCTCCTTGTTGAAACACAGTGATTGTGAGATATTCTTCTTCCACTTTCACTTGTTGAAGCTTCATGCTTTTGCTTCAGCTTTTCTTTCATACCTCCTGGATATGGACCAGCTTCCATTAATGTCACAGATGCAAGAGCAGCAGCTTTAGATACTTCAATATCACAGAGCGTGGCCATAGATTTCTGACTATCTTTTTGTAGCTTTTCAAACGAGCGAAGATCAAGCATCAGTGCTGAATAAAACTCTTGGTCGCCACCTTCTTTCCAGAGTTTCAGGAAGCCATTTACTGTTGCTTTTTCATTTCGGGTGCTAATTTTTTATGTGGATACAGAATCTCAATGTGCCGGTATGGATGGCAAATTCTTCCAAACTGATTCACACAGATTTAAAAGATGCTTGACAAATCTGACCTCAAAGTGCTCAGGAAACCTAAAAAGCAAAGCCTGATTCCGCAACAATTTTCTTAAGCTCATCTGTTCGAACTGCAGAAGCTCTGTAATAAGATGCTACAGCTTTGATATTTGTTCTCCAATGTTTGATCTCAGTCACTGATGCCTCTGAATCAGAAAATGCTAGATCTGATCGATGTGCCACACACCATACACAAAGAAGATCTCTACCTTGATATTCATCTAGCTTGGCCCATAACCCAGACTTCCTTCCGATATTTGCACTTTCGCCATCTGTAGTCAATCCGGTCAGCTTCTTCTTTGCCACCTCGCCAATACCCAGGTATTTGAAATTAGTCAGTACAGCATCCATTAATCCTTCAGCCCCACGTTTTTCGGAATGACTTTCACCAAGGAAAATGTTCTTCATGTTCTTTTCCCTCCCCACAAAACGAGCAGTAATAAATTTGTTATCAACTGAATATTTATCAACAGAACCATCAACTTGTAGTGAAAAGCAGTCAGCATCAATTATTTCTTGAACAGTAGCTTCCATAACTACTTCAGCAACAGTGTCAAGCATCTCTCGATACACATTTGGATCTCGATAATGAAATGCAGATGCCGGTGGCTGAGAATCATAAAAGGATGCATCTAGCCCATATTCACGGTATACAGAGATCTGGTTGCTAGAATGCATTTTTGGCAGTGATCGGCTAGGCCATGAATTCGCAGATAATGTCATTTGCTTGCTGTCATTATGCACATCAACTGCTAACTCGATTAACTGGGATACAGTTTCAGCTTCATGTGACTTCATGATATTTACCCATGGGTGTTCGTCAGACTGACTTAACTAGAATTTTTGGGTCTCCTCTGCACAAACTGCAGCTTTGTGGACATCACTCTTCAGATGATCAATAATTCTCTTCAATTCCCTTTTGCCATCTGATCTCAAACCATCAGCCATTGGCACTTGTCCATTGCGTGCATACTTCTTTGCTTCTGAAATATGATTGTAGCACACTGTGCATTTTAAACCTTGTCGCCTTTCTAATCGCGTTTTCTAGTACATTAGGATATGAGGAAAGTAGCCAAAAAAAATCAACCTTGCATCCTTTATACCACTCAGTCTCTGTACACTCCTCCTTCTGTGTGAGAATATCACTTTTTTTTTTTTTTTTTTTTTTTTTTTACGTCGTTGCCTGTTGCGCCGGTAGGCATCTTCCTGGTGGGGCCTGATGGTCGGCCCAAGGCTTCTTCCAGGTGGGGCCTGATGGTCGGCCCAGCCCGTTCTGGCGCAGGCGAGTGTTTATAGTGGCGCCATCTTACATTGCATCTAGATGAAGTTTCTGTAACTCCTGTTATTATCCTTGTTGGGCATGCTGGCGTTATATCACGGCTGTCCTCTTTACCACCACCTCTCTGTGAAAAATTGTCAGACCCAGTTAACGGGGTCACTAAATCTCTAGAAGGTGTCTCATCAGAACTGAGAGATATTGATCCAGCTGTTTTTTTTTTTTTTTGCTGCAGCTGGAACACTGAAATAATCTGTGATACGTTTAGCCATGCTTGAGACTTGAGTCTTGACTCTTGAGTTCTTTTAATTACTGAAAAGTGAAAAATATAAATGAATAATATTTTGTGATAATCTACTACCAAACTCGAAATATAATTTCATATAATAATAATAATAATAATAATAATAATAATAATAATAATAATAATAATAACAATAATGATAATAAAATAACAACAACAACAATAATAATAATAATAATAATAATAATAATAATAATAATAATAATAATAATAATAACAACATCAACATCAGCCCTATCTTATACTTCCAAGTCACACTGAGGCAAATAAATTGATGAAATGGTCCTTTAAATATGTGCTTAATCAATAATCATATTAAATATTAACGGATCTAGACTTAGTGAGGCGCCTTTTTATTAAACTACACCAGCTGACCCTGGTCCATGATGGGGTATAAGGACTTACTATGCTGTTTTCCTTATGTCTGGCTACTTAAACAATCTGGGAGGAAGGCCTAGATATAACACAAGACCCAGGGGCCCTTTTCTCTCATATACTGGCAAGAGCACGTTACAGCCGGCGGCGGGGGACACGCCCTCCCACTTCTCCCAACTCTCACCGTCATTTCTATAAAAATAAAAATAAAAAAACTTTACGACACACCACGCCATAGCAACACTCCCTCCTATGTGTAATACTCCCAGGCAGATTGTGAGGCTCTAAGCCAGGGGTTCTGAACCAGGGGTTCTTAACCAGGGGTATCCATACCCCTTACGGGCCTTACCTCTTACGGATCTGGGAAGTGAATGTTTCGGGTATGTTACTCGATCTCTGGCAGACATGTTATAGGACTTCTGATGAAAATTATTTTGACAGGCAAGTTAAGAGGCTATGGGATCATACTGGGCAATCCAGTGGGGTTCTGAAACGGTTCAAACCTTCAGAAGATTGAGAACCCCTGCTCTATGCTGCAGCTAAATTCGGCACTGATATTTAAAGTAACAAAACGTTTTCTTACCTCTCGGGACAACCACAGTCAGGTGGACTTTGAAAACAAACAAGTCACATTCGTATCTGCTGTACATAGCTACATGATGGAAAACTTCCACCATTATATGCTTGGCTGTTTATTTCATCATAAATGTATTATTATTATTTTGATAATTTATTATGTTATAATAAACTATCATACTCACTCTATGTAAAAACACTGAAATCAGTAAGGGAGAAAATTTCAATATTAACGAATTCTCAAATGAAAGAAAACGGAGATAGAAGGCCAATGCAAGAGCTGTCTTAAATTTACAAAAAAATCCTCATAAAGTTTGAGGATTTGATCTGGTCGCCCAGTACTTAAAAAATCGCTTTGCTGGGCGACCATTTTTCATCACTGGGCGACCAAATGGTCGCCCAGTTATAATGTTAAAAAATGCACTGCTCCGAAAGGGTAAACAAATAACCATTTTTAGTAATTAATGTGAAATTACAGAGACAAGCGAGAACTAAATTTTTTTTTTTACTTATAACTATAAGACATTATTTTTTTTTTCCTATTAAGCTCAAAGAAAGGATCCAGGATAGCAATGCACTTGAACCAGGCCTTTAGAGAAAGTTATCAAAACTTAATGGCGGAACCAAATTATTTACTGAATGGAAAGGTACTGATGAATAGTAATCATGTATATTTGAGATGGTCACAACTCATTTTCTTATGTGCTTAGCTTATTTTTTTTTTCATCTAATGATAATGCCCAATTGAATACATAATAAATAAATTGAAAACTAAAAACTAGCACCAAATTAAGCTAAAGACTACCCACATGCTGTCCTGAAGACCACAAATTAACCCGGACTCTAGAGGAAACCGTCCAAGTGAATCAAGAATGAGCTCCGGGGGGCAGCATGAGCCAAGAGAAGATGGCGCCACTAAAAAACACTTGCCTGTGCCATGACGGCTGGGCCTGACTACCATCCAGGCCTCTCAAGAAAGTCTACTGACGCTATAGGCTGGCACGAAAAAATCTTTTAGGAACCAGATGTACTCTATATTATTCTGAACACACAGACAACAATCACTGATCCAGCACTGTTGGTCCCGGCAATTTAATAGGGGATATGTTGCTGGATTACAGGTTTGCCTTATCCTGCCCTCTATATATCCTATAACACATATAAATCATCAAATATTGTATGCAGAAAGTAAAGTAATAACTAAAAGACTAGAAAATTAAGTGGAAAATGGGCATATCAGTTTTGGATATACATAGTGTCAAATGAGGAAAAAATATATTATGAAAAGGTATGTAGAAGGATATTGTTGCTGGAAATTTGCAGTTCAGTACGGAGCAAAATTCCAAAAAAGTAAATAATTAAATAAACTTTACATTTCAATGAACACTGTTGGACTGGTGGACAGTCTGTACTAATTTACATCTAGTTTTTATTCTGACAACACTTTGTGCAAAACTCCAAATTTTGAGAAAACATCATCCAACTTCTGAACGCTATGATGCCACAATTTCATGATCTTTGATACAACTAGAGTAAATATTTATTTACTTGCCACTTCCTTTTATCGGTATATTTCTTCCATTTGAAAGATTTATAGTTAATTTGGGTGTTTTGATACCTCATTTGTTGTGCAAATGAATAATAACCACACTATGACTTGACATGAGGGTGGATTGTTTCACTCACTTGCTGATATCTCTTTCCCCACTTAACCCACTACTCCTGTGTTGGCATATACATTTTCTACTAACCTTCAAACCTCCCAAGAAAACACAGGAAGGAGTGTAGAGGTCAAAGCAACAGCAAATCTTTCCTCATTTGACACTATGTATATCCAAAACTGATATGTCCATTTTCCACTTAATTTTCTAGTCTTTCTCAATTTCTGCAACATTCGCGGTCTTCGCTCTAATTTTCATTCTGTGGAACATCATCTCTCCTCTAAACCTCACCTTCTCTTCCTTACCGAAACACAGGTTTCTGAGGCTACTGACAGCAATCTCTACTCTGTTCCCTCCTACTATCTCTATCCTAAATTTCAATCCAAAGCTGGATGTTGCGCCTACGTGCGCAACGACATCACTTGCTCTCGTGCCCACGACCTTGACTCTTCTGAATTTTCCACCATCTGGTTAAGACTTCACTGTCATTCTATTACTAAATACATCTGTGCTGTTTATCTCTCACCTAACTCTACCAACTATGTAAAATTCTTTGACTATTTGAACTCTAAAGTGGAGCACATCTTGACCCACTCTCCCTTCGCTGAAATCTCCATCCTAGGAGATTTCAATGTTCACCACCAGCTTTGGCTTTCATCCTCTTTCACTGACCATCCTGGTGAACAAGCCTACAACTTTGCTATCCTCAACGACCTAGAGCAGTTGGTCCAGCACCCTACACGTATTCCTGACCGTCTTGGAGATCGGCCCAACATTCTAGACCTCTTCCTTACCTCAAACCCTTCTGCTTATTCTGTCAAACTGTTCTCTCCGTTGGGCTCCTCCGATCACAATCTTATTTCTGCATCCTGTCCTATCGCTCCTGTACACCCTCTTGACCCACCGAAGAGGCGATGCTTCTGGCATTTTGCTTCAGCTCGGTGGGACGACCTGAGGATGTACTTTTCCGATTTCCCGTGGAATGATTATTGCTTCCAGGATAGAGACCCCTCTGTGTGTGCTCAGCGCATCACAGAGGTGATTGTCTCTGGAATGGAGGCATACATTCCTCGTTCTTTCTCTACTCCTCACGCTAAAAAGCCTTGGTTTAATCACGCTTGTTCTCGTGCTGTCAATGATAGAGAGGTAGCTCACAAAAGGTACCAGAGCCTTCAAACTAATGCTAATTATGAACTTTACATTTCTGCCCGAAATCGTGCCAAATCTATTCTCCGACTAACCAAAAATTCTTTCATTAATAGAAAATGTCAAAACCTTGCTTTCTCTAACTCTTCCCGTGACTTCTGGCATCTAGCCAAAAACATCTCCTCCAACTTCACTTCTTCATCTTTCCTCCACTCTCAGTCCTGACGGCAACACTGCCGTCTCATCTATCTCTAAGGCTGAACTTCTCTCAAACTTTTTCTAAAACTCCACTCTGGACGATTCTGGGCATATTCCTCCTACTCATCCCCCTCTGACTCCTTTATGCCTGTTATAAAGATTCTTCAAATGATGTTTTCTATGCCCTCTCTGGCCTCAATCCTCAGAAGGCTTATGGACCTGATGGAGTGCCTCCTATTGTCCTTAAAAACTGTGCCTCCGTGCTGTCACCCTGCCTGGTCAAACTCTTTCGCCTCTGCCTGTCAACATCTACCTTTCCTTCTTGCTGGAAGTATGCCTTCATACAGCCTGTACCTAAGAAGGGTGACCGCTCCAATCCCTCAAACTACCGTCCTATTGCTTTACTTTCTTGTCTATCTAAAGCTTTTGAATCAATACTTAACCGGAAGATTCAAAAGCACCTTTCCACTTCTGACCTTCTATCTGATCGCCAGTATGGGTTCCGCAAGGGGCGTTCTACTGGTGATCTCCTAGCCTTCTTAACTGACTCTTGGTCATCCTCTCTTAGCTGTTTCGGTGAAACTTTTGCTATTGCGCTGGACATATCAAAAGCTTTTGATAGGGTCTGGCACAAATCTTTGCTTTCAAAACTACCCTCCTACGGTTTCTATCCTTCTCTCTGTACCTTTATCTCCAGTTTCCTTTCTGACAGTTCTATTTCTGCCGTGGTAGACGGTCACTGTTCTTCTCCTAAATCTATTAACAGTGGTGTCACACAGGGTTCTGTCCTATCTCCCACTCTTTTTCTGTTGTTCATTGATGATCTTCTTTCCAAAACGAACTGTCCTATCCATTCCTACGCCGATGATTCCACTCTGCATTATTCAACTTCTTTTAATAGAAGACCCACCCTTCAGGAACTTAACGACTCAAGGCTGGAGACTGCAGACGCTTAGCCTCAGACCTTACTATTATTTCCGATTGGGGCAAGAAGAACCTGGTGTCCTTCAACGCCTCAAAAACACAGTTTCTCCACCTATCCACTCGACACAATCTTCCAAACAACTATCCCCTATTCTTTGACAACACCCAGCTATCACCTTCCTCAACACTAAACATTCTCGGTCTATCCTTAACTCAAAATCTCAACTGGAAACTTCATATCTCATCTCTTACTAAATCAGCTTCCTCGAGGCTGGGCGTTTTGTACCGTCTCCGCCAGTTCTTCTCCCCTGCACAGTTGCTGTCCATATACAGGGGCCTTGTCCGCCCTCGTATGGAGTATGCATCTCATGTGTGAGGGGCTCCACTCACACAGCTCTTCTGGACAGAGTGGAGGCTAAGGCTCTTCGTCTCATCAGCTCTCCTCCTCATACTGATAGTCTTCACCTCTTAAATTCCGCCGCAATGTTGCCTCTTTTCTATCTTCTATCGATATTTCCACGCTGACTGCTCTTCTGAACTTGCTAACTGCATGCCTCCCCCTCCCGCGGCCCCGCTGCACTCGTCTTTCGACTAATGCTCTTCCCTATACTTTCCATAACCCTTATGCAAGAGTTAACCAGCATCTTCACTCTTTCATCCCTCACGCTGGTAAACTCTGGAACAATCTTCCTTCATCTGTATTTCCTCCTGCCTACGACTTAAACTCTTTCAAGAGGAGGGTATCAGGACACCTCTCCTCCCAAAACTGACCTATCTTTCGGCCACCTCTTTGGATTCTTTTTAGGAGCAGTG
The DNA here is from genome assembly GCF_024679095.1 of Eriocheir sinensis. Taxonomy (NCBI): domain Eukaryota; kingdom Metazoa; phylum Arthropoda; class Malacostraca; order Decapoda; family Varunidae; genus Eriocheir; species Eriocheir sinensis. The sequence continues at coordinate 286,210 of NW_026111726.1, forward strand.
AGTAGCGGGCTTTTTTTTTCATTAATGTTTGCTTTTTGTGTGCCCTTGAACTGTCTCCTTTGCTGTAAAAAAAAAAAAAAAAATTAGTCCTGTTTCCTTTATTTGTTGTTTTCTTCGTCCATTTGATATATTTTAAGCTCTTTAGTGTTTTGAGGTATAATTTCTTGTACAAATGAATAATAACTATAATATGACCATGTCCATTGGGTCAAGAATGGTATAATTCATGTGCCAATATCTCGTTCTTTACTTAATCAACTATGACATACTATTTTGTTGTCATATATATATATATATATATATATATATATATATATATATATATATATATATATATATATATATATATATATATATATATATATATATATTACCTTTAAACTAACCTGAAAAGCATAGGAAAGAGTATAGAGGTAAAACTCAAATGTGAAATCAGCAATGAAATGTGTGTGGGAACCTTATCCTCCACGGGCAACTTAAACCCGTGGCTCACCACCAAATCTTCTCTGCTGCCACTGACAACAACGGTGTAGTACAAAGCCTATCACGCATATTTCCTGTAAATAATCAACATAGCAAATCTAATTAAACTAAATTTATCCTAATCTGATCTAACCTAAACTAACCTACCTACCTAACGAACCTAACCTAATCTACCTTTTATAAATATATGTTTGACATTGTAATATTGATTATTATTCATTTGCGACGGAAATGAAGTACAAAATCATGCAATTCACTACATTTATCACCAGAAAAACATGAACCACATAAGAAAATCGTTGGTTGGGTGAAACTGTAACTTGTCCAAATGGTTTGCTAAGCAATGCGGTAACCCACAGGTCTACGTTGCCATAGGCGACGTAAATCCGTGGCTCATCACTTCATCGCTGCCGAACAGTGCAAAGACCACGTACCACATGTATAAAAGATCAAACTTAACTAACCTGACCCTAACTATATTTCGCTTTGAACAGCCTACACATGGCATGGCGGCCATTCAGTCAATTGGCAGGGGAGTCAAGATTGCCACGGTAATAATGGTTACTATTAATCACTTGCACAACAAATAATTTATCTAAACACCCATATGACCCCCTCAAAGAAAATGAGATGGAAGAACAAAACAAAACCTGGGAATGGCAATAAAATAAATAAATACCATGTAGAGCTGAGTAGCAGAACTAATATCAGCACAGCTTTCCATCAACTCACGCCCAACTTCTCTCTGGTCTTCTCATTTAGCTGTCCAGCACATCCCAAACTTCCCTTCACCTTGACCCATACTCAT